>NC_137675.1:56730529-56755529 GCF_963989245.1 Nansenia antarctica | reverse complement strand
GCGCTATGCCATTTGAAGTCTGGCTGCTGCGTTAATCGCATGATTTTTTTTGTAATAGCTCACTGCCTACCCAGCCAATGACCTCACTGCACGTTACTGCTTTTAGGTCATCAGGGAGGCTGGTTTTTCTCAATTTCCTCTCAGCTGCCCGGAGCCCTATTCGACAAGATTGCAGGGTTTCAGACGGCTAAGAAGAGCGTGGAGAGGATCATGCTGGCCTTGAGGTCAGTGGACAGAGAGAGTCAAAGGATGAGGAAAGAGTGGATAGGAGGCTGGAGGAGGCTGTATCAGTGGATAGAAGGGAGAAGGTCTCAACGGAGGGTCGGGAGGATAAGACAGAGGAAGAGAGCAATGGAGGAGAGGGTACGCAGGTTGCAACGAGATGATACAGTGTGGGTAGAGACAGACTGGGAGGGGGTGGATTTGAGAGGAAGGGAGAAGGACGCCAAAATGTTGTATGATGATCAGAAACTGAAAGAGGAGTAACAGTAAGGTTGGCGGTATGGGAGGATCTGGTGAAGACAAGGTTGAGCTATGAAGAGGAGGTCGAAATATGAAGATAATATGCAAATATCAAAGTACTACCAAAAGCAGTCAGCTACTTTGTACCTAGTTTGTATGTATAGTAAAATAATTGTACTTGCACTTGTGATTTGGTGTCGTGTGGTGAACGTCCTGCAGCCTAACAGCTTTTCCAGTTAGAATTCTATTAAACTCAATCATGTGTATAATTGCAGGTATTACACTGTGCACAAATAAATGGTAAGAAAAAGCACTTTGCTGATGCCAGAGGAAGTATGTAAATCCACCCCTCTAAAAGTAGGCCTACATTTCCTGAATGTCCATTGATGGAACCTGTATTTGGGTCGCACATTTAAGCTTACGCAACAGGTGACAGTCACCAGTGACGGTGTTCTCCATCATAAGTACAGGAAACAAAACTGGCCTTGGAAGCATGTGAGCCGGTTGTCAGTTTTTGCATTACAATGACCTAGTTTTCTATACTGTTTTGCTGTTGCTTTCAGGAAAATGGGACACGGTCTGGTCAGTTGGTCCCCAAGTCGGCATCCGATTTAATGTTCAGACTAATCTTTTGAAAAATGTAAACACAATTCAACGTTGTTGAAAATCAACGGCGCACTCGCTAATCAACTAACACAGCTTGTTTTGTGAGCCTGCTAACAATGTAAAGTTATAGTTAACTAGGTGGCAGTGGGGATTACTCACCGAATCCATTGCATTGCAGTATTTTGTCTTGACTAACGAGTTTTGTTGTGATTTTCAACAACGTTGAAACGTATTTTCGTTTTTTCTAAATAAAAGTCTGAACATTTTGATTGGTTGCCGACTTGCGGCCCAAATGACCAGACTGTGTCACAAATGTCTTCAGTAAAGGGGTTTATTGTTTTTGTTTACGTTATGTGTGCAAATACACACAGAGGGTTAAAAAGCATTGACTTGTGATGTTGTTCATCATAAGCAACTTTTATGGGTGTTTAAATGAAGCAGCTTACCCATTGACTTTTACATTTTACCCCAAGGACAAATCAATACAATCAATCAATCCATGGGTTCATGGACTTTGTAGTTTGATTGAAGCTCAAGGAACGAGTCTGACCACCATGATAAGAGTCACTGTGATTAAATGTCTCAAGAGCAGATTTAAGATTTAATATTATTTGTGTTACACAGCTAAATAAACACGAAAGGACTGAATACCAAAAGTATTGGCATACTGTTTTTCTTACTCATATTGTACCTCTATGAGTGCACTCCTAGAACCAAGCAGCAGCATACTGCAGACTCCACAAATATATGTGGCAAACTTGCTTAATGCTAGCTTCACCTGCAGTCCTCTTGACATGTGTGGGCAGCTGCGTATCTGAGGACCTGGGGAGTGTTTAATGCAGTGTGTGTGGGATGTGGAGATGACACTTCACCTCAATAACGCATCTCTGGCAGGGGGACGGGATTGACAACGTCAATGAGGCAAGAGAGAGGCTGGAAATGAGGGAATTGGTGTCAGCTTCAGCTGACAACTAATACTGGTGTGAGATGTGAGAGCAAATGTCCTTGTGTCCTTGTCCATTCTGTCCATTTGGTTCATTATCGAATAAAATAAATACTGTATAAGTTACTCTGTCTTTCCTCTACTTGCGGTTACTTTGAAAAGAGTGTTAATCGATATATTCATGTCAAGAATCACCCATGGCGATAGAGATGTATCAAAACAACATCAAATATGCTCCATGTGTAAAGACAGCTTCCTCCTCAGGCTGTACAGGGCAGTGTGTTACCAGGGAAACATAAACATGACACTTTAGCTTTCATCACATGACGGCCAACTGTTGTTTCAAGGCTGCACTGAACACTTGTCAATGAAATGAGATCTTGTTAGAGTATCCCTTATGGCCCACTTTTGGTTGATTTGAAATTGTCTCTCTATTTGTCCTTGCAAAGTCTTTACTTGAGTACCTCTGAACATCTCTAGGATGATAGTTGCTAGTTGGTGAGAAGCGTAACGTCCAACTATCCTTGCTCCGATTTCTTGTCTTTAGATAATCTTTGGCTAGACATAGAGTACTTTTAATTCCTTTGAATTTCTCATTAGAGGTTTTGACTGATCTCTCTGTTCAGGGACTGCTTGAGTCACAATGCTGTGAAAGCCAATGAGCTACCAATCTAGCTCTCCTCCTCAAATTTGGAGGAGAATGAGTATGGTTCCCAGGCAGGTCATAATGTCTCCGTAATCTAGGATTATTTCTGAGGGCTCCTCACTTGGATTGTCTCAAAACAATCTGTCCAGGACACCCAGCTCATTACACTCCACTAAAATGTAATTAATTACTAAGTTAACCATTCCAGTAAACAGTCCGATTTATTATAGAACTGGTCCTGGCCATTTGGATTCCCTTGAAATAATAATCAAATCCATTGGATGAACACATGAACAACTATATTTGTATAAGATGTGCAAAAATAGTCAGTGACTCGACGCCAACAAGGGGACAACAAGAGGTCAAAGGTCATCGTCACATCATCCTTCTCCGAAAATGGATTGGATAATAGAAAACAAATACACATGATGAAATAACATGCTGTAATCCCTGAGCAGCAGGCATGAAGGCCTAGTCTCCAGCATGCTGCACAAACTGAAATGAAGCTGAAGCTCTTTTGAACTGAAAAGTATTCATGTTACATAACACTGCAGAGCAATTACAGGGACTTATCCTTAGCTCACAGTCATGCAGAATTGTGTGAGCAGCTTATCTAAAACTAAAACTGTCTCCAGTGTGGATTCTTGTCCGAACCATTTGGAGATTTTTGCTGAGGTTAAGGGGGACCTTACAATGAATGTGTCTGGCACAGAACAGTGCTACGGAGAACTTTCATGAATGGGCAAATGAATAAAATTAGGTCAGGCTCAATGTTTTCCTTAAGGGTGTATAGTGTGTGTATAGTGTATAGCAGGGTGAATAGTTCATACTGAGATACTATTGGAGTATCACACTACTGGAGTGGAAGAACAACATAAAAGAAAATAATGTGTCTTTAAAAGACTCACAAATCCAATGCGCAGGTTCAAAACAGTGGAGGGAAACCATGAACGACGAGAGGTTTGATAGCGTCTCTGGCCTCAGTCTCAAATCGAGTGCTTCTGACAGAGTTGACTTTGACATAGCAGACACTGGAAGTGACACTGAGAATAGGCCAGATCTGTCGTGTTTTCTTTCTCAGGCCAGAGCAGTTTTACAGGAAGCCTACGCCCTTATGTGAGCCCTAGGGACACAACACAGTCAGGGGTGCAGCATCGGGAGTCTAACCCACTATGCCCAGGTAGAACTCCACATGAGACCAAGAACAGGGGTGCTAAAGGATAACAGATTTATTCCAGTTACGAGATGGTATAACATCCAACACTAAGTTCACAGATAACACAACGCACTTAACTCAAAGAAACAGGACCTGTACCAATTCAAAGCAGATTGGAATGGAATATATCTTATTGGCTGTGGTGGCTAATAAATCATGTGATTGTACAAAGTTTCAAAGTGTTCTTCCACTCCAGTAATGCTATAGTATCTCAGTATGAACTATTCACCCTGCTATACACTATACACACAAGGTTTTTTTGACGGTTGTGATACATTTTGCATCATGTATCAACGGGGAACTTTGAAGGAGTCTTACTACCACAGTAAGTGCTTTCTACAAGCTCTTAGTGGCTGTGGCCAGGTTCATTTAGTGGGATTCAACTGTTTACACTGATATTCTTTGTCTGACAAGCATAAATAGAAAATAATAAGATACTGATTCTTAATCACATGACATGCACAAGCTAGACTGAATGGGACACTCTCTACCCGTGAAATAGCATCATCTCCTCTCTCCTTATCAGTGGATATACACACACACACACACACACACACACACACACACACACACACACACACACACACACACACACACAGAGAGAGAGAGAGACTTGTATCAAGGCCATGCTTTGTGATTCCCTTATCATAGGTCCTTGAGGTTTTCTAATTGATTGTCTTACTAAAGAAACATCTATGCACAATGTTGTGCTTTATATATCTAGACAAGAAACATTTCGCCCAATACCCCTGATCTTGTCTCACAAGACCATCTGCCATCCATTGAAACCTGGTCACTTTTCAACATGAATACTGGAAATGAAGAAAAAAAAATATCTCTAAGAATAGCTCTATTTCTGGAAAGAATGGCAGATTACCTGGCCATTGAGTTGAGTCGATCAGGATGATATGAGATCAATGTTCACACTTCAGAAAGATTACGCTACATTGCATGCATGCAAGATAATGAACATCAGTTTTGGGCAGCAGGAGAGTATTGCGGTGTATCTTTGCCAGCACCTTTCGGTTTCTCCTCAAACGAGCTTGAAATGAAACAATGCCCGGAATGACACATGGTTGACTGAGAGGAGATATCTTTTTGCTGTGGGGGAGTGAGGGGGAGAGAACAGGGAAGAAGTGGTTTTTAGATACATTCATCATACAACCCTTCACAAGGTCCTTCACAATAGCTACAGGCAAAGTTCTCATAATGTGAGTGATCTCTACTCCCACTGCTATGGTATGCTGTGTTTCACACTATTCTAGTCTCTCTGCGTAGTATAGGCTAAAACCTCTCACCCACCATCACCAGCACCACCCTCAATCCTTGACAGAGACAGCAAGAGCATCAAACCAGATAAACATCCAAGCCTGTGAAAAAAAAGAAGGTTATACTTGAATTGTAATCCTGTTATTACCCCCAGATCCTTCTCATTGAGATGAACTGTTGTGTTTGTGGTCACTTCATTGCCTTACTTTTAGGTCGTCTTGTCATCTCGGTTAAATATTGCCTGCTTTGCCAACCTCTGTTGCTATGTAGAATATGATAGGTAATACAGGTAGGAAAGACCCTCTCTTTCAAAATGCCTACTTACTGTTGAATATTTGTGCATTAACTAATGTATTTTAATTTAGCATAGCCTAAGTTGTAATGGTAGAAAAAACACAATTTCATTAAGTAGGCTATAAATGACAAGCATTAAGCAAGGAATTGTTTTTCTGTCCTGGACAATTTTCAAGTCATTTTACTTTACTCCGGCAGTTATCATGGGGAATTGGAAGGAAACACGAGTTTCAATGTACTAACTATCGAGACTAGAATTGAACAGTGATTGGTTAAAAGTAGGTCAAATCGGCAATACCCGTCCATGTGACCAGGCTTCACTCCGGTGTATCTAACCACAGTGTTTACTCAACACGTTCGATATTGATTCGGAGCAACGTTTGTTGAGGTGCATTATTGATGAACAATCGGTGATTGCAAAAAACAATGTTCACATTACTTTTACTTTGATTGCTTTCTCATGAGCCACAATACACTGAACTATGATTTAATCCTACTGCTCTAAAGTGATCATTACTGAACCATTTGAAATATTTTGTATACAGTTGATATTGTATGGCTTGTCAGGTTTATGACAACTGATTATAACTATTCTAGACTTATAGATCATACAGTATTTGAATGCAATCTGTCATTCAAACAATAACCAAGCTGGCTCCCAGCCACTTTTCTGGTTAACAGCTGGGAGATAGGACTAGAGAAATGAGCTATGGATGCAAGAACTGATCATTCATCAAATCAAAATGATAGTTTTAACCACGTTTTGAAGTCATACAGTGTTTGTTTACAATTGCATTGTTTACAAATAATGCAGTAAAACAAGCTTCTATTTTGGGTTCTGATGGGGAAGACAGTTGATCTAAGGTCATGGCTGATAACAAATCAGGTCAAAGTGGAACAATTACATTTTGTGAAACCTCCTGGGATGCTGTAGGGCACATTGCATTGTTGCAATAATCGGGTTGTCTGAATTTGTTTGATATATTTAAATCTGCTGTTCTTTGGTCAAACAACTGGTCACATATTGCAATAGGTGGCCTTGCTAACTATGAAAAAAGGCTTATAAACACACACTTTCTTCAACGGTTGACTATGCTTAGTCCTAAGGATAATTTAAACATGTTTAAGCTATTCTTTCAAATATGAATAATGGTATTAAGGTTTCTGGTTATATTACTACACTAATCTATTCTATAGGCTACTCTAAACGATTTTAAAATAATAGATCATGTTTTTGTTTTGCTATTGGATGAATTGTTTGTTGAAACAACTAAGGGTGAATAGACCCATAGGATTATCCTTGTTTTGATGAAGGCGTGGTAGAGTGTTTTGAACTTTAAACAGGCTATGTTTACAAGTCTTAACAGTTGTGAGTTTTGTGTTTTGAAAGAAGTTGAGCACATCTGATATGAGCTTCAAACCAATCGAAAACAGACAGTATAATCCGAAAGTATTCTTTTAAAAACATAAATAGAAGAGGATAGACAACAATAAATCGTGAGCTTAGAATTATAAGGTTCAGAGATATTGAGCGTCAAAGTTATTACATTCCATTATGTTCTGTGAGATGGAACCTTTGTATTTTATGAATTACTAACTCAAAAAAGTCAACATTTTAAAAATACACCTAATGGATCAGATTATGTAAAAAAAACTCAATTTGGACAAAAATTGAGATAGAACCGTATAATTCTAACATCACGAAATGTCTTTAATTCTATATTGGTCTTTTCTCATTCGCACAATCCGTATTCATGAGTTTTTGCCGACGGTTTGACGTCACACCAGTGTCCACCACCACCCATGGATCAGTGAACCATCTCGCTGAGCAGCTTCACACCAGCCAGACCGCAACCAGACCACTCCGCCTTCTGGCTGCCAGCGGTGTTCAACGCAAAAATCATATCTGTCCGGTCTGCGCGGATATCATTTATTTATCTGTGGCAACTCCCAGGTTGGGTCAAACTCTTTTGGGGGATTTGACGGTGTGTTGACATCTTTTTCGACGTTGGTCTCCTTTTGGAATTAGAACCATTCTCTTATCGCTCTCCTCCAGACGCATATGGAGAACATGGCCAGACCTCTGAACTCAACCTGCCTGCCTCCGACCCACGGCAACGTGCTGAAGTCCCTTCTGGAGAAGCCCATGAAGCTGCCGTTCCATCATGAAGAAGGTATAACACACAACTCTGCAGAAGAGTGCATTTCGAGGCGGTTTATGTTTTTCCTTGGCCATGATTATTGCCTTGACAACTTATCTGTTGACGTTTGTAGCGCAAGGGAAAGCGAAATAGAATAATATTTCCATAAGTAGATTTGCTTAATGCAGTGCTATAATCATTATAGAGTTATGAAGCGACCTAATCATTCTAGATTTATGAAGTGCGCATGATTCCTGCAAATCATTTCTGCGCTATCATGTCAGAAAAGTTGCCAGTGTGGGGATGAATATCTACAATCCCTCAAACCAACTCATGGAACCACTGAAGTCGGTAGGCAATACGTAGTAGACTGACAGAGATGTACACAAACTATATTTAACAGTTACAATTATTTAGAGAGGCTTCACTTGTGAACATACGATATCCTTAATTTATGAGTTAACTATCTTAATGTTGGCAATATTGCGTCACTCAGCAATACGCTGTGTTCCGTGTTCGTTTTTTCTCACCTGTCGACTGAAAGCTTATAAATACTAAATCAATATTTGGAAGCCTCGTCAGACTTTGAAAGCTGTTCCAGAACAATCCCGCAGAGGGCGCTTTTCGTATAGCAGCTGATGTTTGTTTTGGTTACTTTGTATCTGATTGTAATCTCAAAAATATGAATAATAATCTAGCCAAATTACTAAAACCTGAATTAACCTTGTTAAATCAACTACTAGGCTAATTCAAGGACTATTGCCTAGATTTTGGCTATATGGCGGATTAGAAAACACGTGTCTATCAGTGTTGTCAGGGTGGTTGGTTCTTCAGGATTAAAACGATTAGATGGGTTATAATATAATGGTCTATAATCATTTGCAGGTTTTGAAAAACAGAAGGAGAAGGAGAAAAAGCTGGATGACGAAGGCAGCGGGATCAACACTCCACAGTCGGCCTTCCTGGGGCCAACCCTGTGGGACAAGACCTTGCCTTATGACGGCGACGACTTTCAGCTGGAGTATATGGACCTGGAGGAGTTTCTATCAGAGAACGGCATCCCTTCAAACTCCACTCATAATAACCAAAACCAACAGCAGCCACAGCCCTCTCTGCAGCAGGCACAACTTGCACCCACCAAACCCTCCTTCATTCACACAGGTCCCATGGTCCCCCCGAACTGTCTCCAAAGCCCATCCAGAGCAGGTAAAGACAAAATCCATAACACACACACACACACACACACACACACACACATGTACACATGATTGTCCTGAAGCACATGCACACTCTCACACCTCCAGGGTTAAAGCCTCTCTGTAGGAAAAGAGCTAGCTAGCCGATGATCCCAAAGTGCTAGTTGTTCACCTGGTGTACAGCATCACAGTGAACATCATGGACAGGTTAACTGGCAACCTGGGGCAATGCTCTAAGGAGCATAGGATGCAGGGAGAACAACGCTGGTGTTCTCTTGATCAGCTATGTTTTCTCTGTCACAGTCCCCCAGGCTGAACTCTCTCCTTCAGAATATCACATTTCACTCTTGACCAATGGCACCGGTGGTTCAGCATTTATGTTTTGGGGATATTTTTTGTTGCCCTGGCCTGAACTTTAGAGTGTGGGGTTGGGTCCAGTGTGGCACACGGCCAAGTATTCTGGAGGTATGAAATATGCTTGCTTACAGATGACACGATTACAGATGAATAATCTGAAATTGATTAATAGCCTGATTTTGATGAGGATTATCAATAACAGTAGCTATAGAGGCCTAGATATTACAATTTAGATCCATCAAATGAATAGCCTGCCTGTAGTTTACCAACACACATTTTGACATGCTGTGGTTTTATTATCTTTAGCAACAAGGACCTGCCCAACTCAGTTCAAATATTGATTTTGATTTGACCCTTTGTTATGCAGCATAGTGGCAATGCTCCATCATGCTTAGTTAGCCAAAAGTGAGATCTGTTTCTTGTCTGATGAGATCTTTTGCTTGACATGTAATGTGGGGAAAAAACACAAATGGTTTGAAGATTGTATAGTTGGGAGGAGTGGAGTTCATGTTCCTGTTTTTTTCTTCTACTACATAATGCTGCTGTGATATTGAAAAAAGATGTAGGCTCATAAGGCTACCACTTGGTTGGTGTGTGTATTCTTCCATATTATGTCCATGGTTTGAATTGACGCCTTGTCAAATGTCACAATGCATTTAGCAGAAAGAAACCAGGCAGACAGTCTCTCTTTGAGAATGTGCTGTCATAGGCCTATTGTTAACAGATGTGTCAGATCAGAGAGCTGAGAGCTTCATGTGGCTGTGGTCTTTGAAGGTGTGGGGACTGATCTGAGATAAAATACATAATTATCAGCAGTTTTCCCCTTGAGTAAGCTGTCAGAGGAGCACTGAGCACATTTCTTCTACTGCATTTATCTGGGTTTATTTATGTTCAGAGGATTTCATCATAAATATAATGATCCACTTGATTATGCTTTTTGTTCTAAGCCTAATTGGAATGAATTGTGTTGTTGTTTTAATGTTTGACCGTGTAATAGCCTAGATTAAATTCATATTACTCTGAGTGATTCATATACCACTCTGCCATATGTTGAATATTTCTTTAACATTTTAAATGCTAGTCTTGAAATATATACTAGCCTATTATTTGGACATTCTGGGTCACAATCACTTCTCTGAACATAGGCCTAGCCACGATTTTATTGTCACCAGCGTAGCGAGCCGCTATAGCGACATTTGATGTCACATTTTCCAGCAGAAATAAGTTGTTTGCACTTATTCTAGCTGGCTTTCGTTCTCACTTGGGAGACGTAGCTAGCTTTTAAATTTGTTACATAGCTTATTGATAACAGAAAATGAAGTGTGTGTGGTGTGTGTGGCATGTGTGGGCCGGTGGAAGGTTTTACCAGTAGCCGTTGTACAATTAGACCAGTATAATTACCGCCACACCCTCCATACTGTTATTTTGCCAGTAACCCGTCAGTAAGATAAAATTCATTCTACTAGTTTGTGTGATTTGTACTATGTGTATAATGTACATTCATTGTTGATTATTTTGATGGTGAATCTACAGCACTTTAACTGTCCGAAACAAATTTCCCTCAGGGGAGAAGAAAATATACGCTGATTAAGTGCTCTCAATGGAGAATCTCCACTGAAGATGTTTTTCAGTCTAGGACTAAGCTTAGATAAAACCTAAGGCCCCATACTGTATATTGTGGCAACTTTTCCTAGCACTGTGACTGCCGATGGCACTTGCTCTTATGGAAGGTTTTACTTACGATGACTGCTGTATAGTTCCTTCACTGACTTGTACTTATTGTAAGTCTCTTTGTAAGAAAGCGTCTGCCAAATGACTGAAATGTAAAGGACTTAAATGTGAAGGCTTTGTAGGCCTAATTCTAAAGCACACTGGGTTGGTGAATAATCTTGAACCAGCCTGTTTGCTGTAGCCTAATGCTTTTATTGAGATTTGGAACGGGTAGTCCAAATGGAGGAATAAATGAATGTCAGACGGCACAGGTAATACCAATGAATTACATTAGTAGAGAGTAGGCTAATTAGGTTGATTGTTCAGTAAGGAGGCTGTTCAGTAAAGTAGCTGTTCAGTTAAGTAAGTGAAGGGTAAATATGTGCACAAATCTGCTGTCACGTTGCTCCGTTCGGTGTCTTCATTATGATGTGTGAAGCACATCGTTTGATTTCACTTGTCCCTGAAAAATGCTACTTGTAGCCTAATAATGATAATAATAGACAAGATGGTTCTGGATAGTTTTTTTCTAGTGATGTTTACCCATGCCAAAGAGCCATATGGATGACTCTCGTCTGGTAAATCCACTTGGCTAGAGTACTAGAGTGGCCACAGAATGTTGCCCCCTTCAGTATGAATGTGTCCAAAATTTCCAGGAATTTCCTTGTGATGTGGTACTGTCATTTACTTTGTGCATCACCGCACGCAGCAACGGTAACAGTCATGGTGTATAGAACACCCGGGCACAAACCATCACTCGCGTGGAGGTGTCTGTTATCCCAGGCCAAGCGTGTGTGTGTGTGTGCTCGTGTGTGAGTGAGTGAGTGAGTGAGTGAGTGAGTGAGTGAGGTGTGTGCGTGTGTGTGCGTGTTGTCCGGTACAGTTTCACTTTGCTATCCCTGTGTGTTTTTTGCACATTACTTCTCACGTGCTCCAGACTGGGGCTTCCTGCAGTGTGCTCAGCCATGTGACGGACACATGCAGGCGCCTTGTGACGGCCCCACGCTGAAAACTGGAGCTTGTCACAGCATGAGCCCCCCCTCCCTCCCTCCCTCCCTCTCTCCTCCCTTTCCCTCTCTCTCTCTCTCTCTCTCTCTCTCTCTCTCTCTCTCTCTCTCTCCCCACCCCACCCTCTAGAGCCGTAGCCAGAGCACAGGCTGTACCCTGTGGAGATCACATGGCCTAGGCCGTGCTGCGGTCACGTGCGAGCTGTGTTGTTGTTCCAGCCTAGCCAGCCACCCCTGCAACCTGCACCCACACCACCACCGCCACCATTACAATCCCCCTTACTACCCCCCAGAACAATACAATACAGAAGATGGCTGCAGAGATAACCAAGTAATCTGATGCCTACTTATTGTGCTAAAGTGGACATTGGAGTGTGTGAGGAGGGGTTGTGCAGGGTGAGGCTGCTAGGTTAACCTCCTCACCCCCCCCCCCCCCCCTGTCTGATTTAGCAGCCCTACATTCCACCTGCTCTGTGTGTGCTGTGCTGCTACCCACCCACACAACGCAAATCCATACGCATTGTGAAGGAATTACCTCTTGATGTAATATTGCTTAATATTACACCCACTCATTACTAGAACATTCCGCCTTTTCTCAGTGTCACGAGATTGTGAATGTTTGTGTCAACAACAGGATGGTGTTTCATAGATATATATATCATTTCATATACTGACTCAAGGTATCGTCATTTGTCTTTTACACACTTTCCCTATTTTCAGCAGGAGCAATCCAGTTCCACACAGGCCTTCGGGTTGTTTTGCGGACTGAACACTCTCAAACGTGTGTCCGTGTTGTCTCCCGTCTCATCCTTTCCCGGAGACATTACAATACGGAGGTCAGAGGGAGCTGCCGTATCGACTGGCCTTTTAATCTTGTAGACGGCGCACCGTGTCACTTGTGTTTTCACACCCGTCACCTGCAGGTCAGAGCGAACGACTAAGTGGTTAGGCTGCATATTTCGGGTCATGGATGATGGATATAGGATGGATATTTTGGGTCACTGTGCTTGTTATGTACACATGTGATCCTGTCCTGTGCTCGGCCTGACGGGATTGTCTTGGACAGTGTCTAGTTTTAACCCAGTAAGTAGCTTGTCATCTATCTTGGTGCTAAGCTTAAGTGTGCAGTGGTCTGTGGAAGGGGGCAAGCACATGTGCGGGTTCAGCAGCTATAGTGATGAGAGTTTCTCATTCCCATAGAAATATGGTGCATTGAAGCTGGCTCCCTTGAAGCCCCCTTGAAGCCCCCGTTCTGGTTTGATTTAGTTTCCCACTTGATGGTCAGCGTTTTGTTTAGCCTCGTCCACCTCCGGCCACTGCGCTTCCGTGTCTATTTGGGGCCAGGGTCAGCAAGAAGTGGCTCTGTGCTTTGGGTTTGAGTTCTGCTGCTATGATATGAGGTGACTTGGCTTAGGCTGACCTGGCCATGACTGGGGTTGAATAAGCCAAGAGAGGAAATCTGGATTCTATAATAAATCTGCAGGATAACTAAGAGGGTCAAGATGGAGATTGAGTCTAGCGCCCCCTACTGTGAAGGCTGCCGAAGAGCGGCTGGATATTGCTTTGTTGATTAACCCCGAGTAGTAGCTTAGTAGTAAGAGCGGAGCCGAGGTCAAAGCCTGCGGGCGTTGTCCCAAACCTCAACCAGAACGGACTGGAGCTAGGAAGGCAGCTCTGACCGAAGGTCCTGAGCATGGGAACAGCCTTGAACACACTTAAAAGCATACAAAACAGGCTCATGAGTCACCAATATAGGCCTAATAAATAATGGAATGTTGTTAGTAGAAAACTGAAACACTGTCAACTGATCACCTGCTCCACACAGTTGAAGTCAATTAGGTTTTACACAACATCCATCGAGATTGCAACGGTGTGTGTGTGTGTGTGTGTGTGTGTGTGTGTGTGTGTGTGTGTGTGTGTGTGTGTGTGTGTGTGTGTTTGTGTCTGTGTGATATTGCTCCACCTGGTGGTACAAATGCCACTTGGCAGTCGTTTTCAAATATTCAGTATTGAATATAATACAACCAAAGAATTACTGAGACTTCAAATATGCAAGAGGTTTAATTCCGAGGGTCAGCTCCTTAACATGTGAAAGAAAAGAATGGCATGAAATCTGTGACGCAAGCACAAGTTAGCTTACCCCAAGTGGCCTCTTAGTCCAATTATGAGGGCCTCTCTAGAGAACTTGATTGAGCTCCTGTTGCTTCTGTCCAATGGTACAGAGAAAGGTTGAAGGAGGCGTTAATGGCATGTCATGGCGACCTTTTGTGTTGAACTTTACACAGCTGTCGCTTTAATAATATTCCCTTTAGAGAATTGGCTACCTACTGAGGTCTAAATAAGGCTTCTTCATCACCATGGTTTTCTAAAGGACTATTAGGCGACACAAAGCTGATTTTGGTCCTTGTATCGTAAATAGAGAATGATTTCCACCTGTCTGTGTGTAACAGGGCTAGAGGAAGGGGGGTGTTAGGGTTATGTGTTGTGTGCCCCTTGCTCTGAAAAAGCCCTCTGATACTTTTCCAGGGGTAAGTCACTGTCCTTTAAAGAGTGGCGGTGAGACATTAACATTTGTACTTTTGGCTCATCTCTCTCTCTCTCTCTTCCCCCCCCCCCCCCCCCCCCCCGTAGGACTGCCCTCAGCTCGTAACACACCCAGCCCCATTGACCCAGACTCCATCCAGGTCCCTGTGGGCTACGAGCCAGACCCGGCGGACCTGGCCCTGTCCAGCGTGCCAGGCCAGGAGATGTTTGACCCCCGCAAACGCAAGTTCTCCTACGAGGAGCTGAAGCCTCAGCCCATGATCAAAAAGGCACGCAAGATCTTCATCCCGGAGGGCCTCAAGGTAACTAACTCTACTAACTCAGGAGCCCTGCTTATGTTGAGAGAGAGAGAGTCTCTCTCGTGTGTAGGTGTGTACATGCGGCGGTGGAGGGTGAGAGAGAGAGAGATTAGGCTTCTTGTTTGGCTTGTAAGGCTCACAGTTCTTTTGTGTTATGTAAGCAGCAGATGGGCTTATTCAGTCTAAAGAAGAACAGGTATTTCAAACCACAAGTAAGGAGGAGAATAGGAGGGAACGTTAAGTCTGGCAGTATTCTCGGGGCGGATCCGTCATGCACAACTGTCAGAGACCTTTTCGCCATGATGGTTTTAGCATTTTGAATAGCCTATTTAGGATGTTTTAGAACGGATAGATGCTAATCAGATGTCAAGCGGGCTAGCATGTTCACATTTTCAGCAGCCAAATACTAACTCTCTGTGTGTTGCTGTACGCTAATACTCCATTATCAGAGGCACAGGTTAAAGCTGGAGCTAATTCAATGTAACAATGCAAGGAGGCCCTTCACTTCTTACTCTGAAGGAGGAAGCTAGCTCTTTTACGCTGCCCCTGTATCATTATGCTTCAAGTGAATCAAACACCAAAATGACGTGTGGAAAAAAACTCCCAAACATCGAAACTCAACTCTTTCCTTTCTTTGTGTCCGTGTGTGAACAGGACGACAGGTACTGGGCCAGGCGCAGGAAGAACAATGTGGCAGCCAAGAGGTCACGGGACGCCCGGCGACTGAAGGAGAACCAGATCGCCATCCGGGCCAGCTTCCTGGAGAAGGAGAACTCGGCGCTGCGCATGGAGGTGGCAGACTTGCGGAAGGAGCTGGGTCGCACCAAGAACATTGTGGCCAAATACGAGGCCCGGCAAGGGCCACTGTGATTCTCCCAACCCCACCCCCCTCCAACCTCCCCCCCTCTGGAAGCACCCAGCCCCCCCCCCCTTATCTCAATCCCTCACCCAACAGTTTGAAGGACAATGTGTCCTTTTGGTGGCACCACCCCACAACATCCCCAGCCCCTCCTCTCCCCCATAAACTATCCGATATGATTCTGTCTCTTTAATTCTATCAATGGCTTAATTCTGTCATTGGTTTCTGTTCCTTCTCTTTTTTGCCCACTCTTCATTCATGTACATCAGGGGTGCCCAATACGTCGGATCGCAAAGGTAGTATGGGTAGATCGCATGGCATTGAACAAAAATAAAAAAAATAAAAATAAAGTTCGCCTATCATCCATCCTCACTATGGCTTTTGCCACTTGATTGACGTACAGGTAAGCCAGTCTGAGATCTGATCTTTTCACCTACACCTAACACGCGGTTCACCACGCATGCGCAGTCAACAGCACCAACTACAAAATACAAAATACCGGCGAGACTAATTACCTAGTTAGCCTTCCAATTTCTACTATTTACTATATAATACTAAATAAAGGCTATACAAATGAGTGGGGAAGCTGGACCAAGTAAGAAACCAATAACGTATAACTTCCATCCAGAATGGGAGGAGGACTTTTTTACACGATGTGATATTGGAAGTGCGTCTGTCTGATCTGCAGATCTACGATGGCTATTTCGAAGAAGGGAAATGTGGCAAAAGAGCGAAAACGTACGGCTGCAACGATAGCTTCTTATCGCGTCAGTCACGTTCTTGTTAAACAAAAGAAGTCATTCAAAGACGGCGAAATTGTGAAAAAAGTTTCTCGAGGCTGCAGATTGCCTTTTCGATGACAGATCCACAGTGGCTGATGACACCTTGCAACCAGCTCCTACAGCCCTGACTATTAGAAACTAGCTGCCTCCTCCCAGTGCCAGGTCTCCCACTAAGGTAGAGAAATGCATTTATTTCCTCCTTTCAAACTAGGGAACTACCTGTTTTGTATCTGGTTTACTTTTCTGTTTGTTGGATCAGTAGTTGGCTATGGTACTGCAGACTGGCTGTCAGTGTGTGAGTGAGAGAAAGTGTGTGTGTGTGTGTGTGTGTGTGTGTGTGTGTGTGTGTGTGTGTGTGTGTGTGTGTGTGTGTGTGTGTGTGTGTGTGTGTGTAAGAGAGTGAGAGAGAGAGAGGGAGAGAGAGGGGGAGAGAGAGGGAGGGTTTTGTGTGTGTGTGTGTGTGTGTGTGTGTGTGTGTGTGTGTGTGAGCGAGAATAGCAAAGAGGGAGGGTTTGTGATGGTCTTCTCCTGTGGCTGTGTGACAGAGAGAGGGAAAGTGTATTGTGAGTTTACTATGCAGGCTGGGAACTGTGTGTGTGTGTGTGTGTGTGTGTGTGTGTGTGTGTGTGTGTGTGTGTGTGTGTGTGTGTGTGTGTGTGTGTGTGTTTGTAGTACGTGCATGTTGAAACTAGACTGGTAGATCTTGGCAGACTGGCTACTTGAAAAGTAGATCTTGGTTCCAAAAAGTGTGAGCACCCCTGATGTACATGTATACATGAAGTATGAGTATTTATGTATAAACACACACACTCACACACACACACACACACACACACACACACACACACACCCCCTTCCCTCTTTCAACTGCTACCTTCAAATGGTAATGAGCCAACCTACCAGCCGAGTCCCCACCTTCTCCCCTCCTTCCATAATTCATTTTGGAAATGATGCCATGGTGTCCTGCTCTTTCTTACCTGTTTTATACGTGATGATCAGGACTGAGACGTGTTGTAACTTGTCCTCCCTAACCGTATGTTATTCTAGTGCTCTTTCCACAGTGATTATCCTACCTAATACCTACCCTTCCTCTCTTTGTTCTGTCCTGGAGAATGTCAGTCTGTATTTCGTGTTGTCTAGTATCTGTCTTTAGCTTCTATTCTCAAACAGAGGCATGCAGCATATTTCCCCAACAATTTTTAAGTTAGTAAATTCAAATGTTTTTATTTTATTTATTTTTTTATTATTATTGTATTTCAGTTCATTTTCTAAATACCTCTGCAAGTGCAGTGCTGTAACACTAGGTTCATCAAATTAAGTTGTCTTGCTACTCTGTGCTTCATTTGTGCATTAGCACTTAAACATGCTGTCTCTCTCTCTAACCTAAACCTCTCTCTTACTATATAGGACAACTTTGAAATGGAAAACCAGCATTTCTTTGCCATCACCCTGACATTGAGCAATAATCCTGTCGAATCGTACCTTCATTAATTCATGCACCTTGTTGTCTCTTATTGTATTTCCTATGGAAGCCTCCCTCTTGGTCCCCAGCTAACCCCAGACCCCAGGCTTATTGTATAATCATGAGTGACGCTAACATCCTTCCCCCTCACCCCCTGCCAGTCGTGAATGGTCTCTGTGTTGCAGGCCACTATCCTCCACACACCTCTCAGCTTAACCCTACTCTGCACTAATGCGTGACTCACAATCTGACCCGGTGCAATGTTTCTACTTCCTCACGCTAATCTTATCTGCCTGATATTAATGTACCTTTTTGTTTTGGATGGAAGATTTATTTTGGAAATATTCAATTGTTAATTATTATTATTACTATTATTGTCGGTATTGTTGTAGTTATTGTTATTATCATCCTCATTGTTAATGAACATTTTAGCATGATTTCTTTCAGAACACAACCCTTAAGCTGATTGCAAAACAGTTTGCAAAGTGGTTAATTCTCTCCTTTATTTTCTTCCTTTTTTTCTTAGCATGATTAACATGAGTGGTTATTTCAAAAATCAATACAGATATCTGTAGTTTATTTTGTAGCTATGTGTTTGCCTTCTTCGAAGATGGCTGTATGAATGTAAAAGATGTTGGAAAAAAAAGTTGGATGGTGTTGTCCGATACTGTGGTTAACCCAATCGATTTGTTTACTACAGACCAAAAGATTCAGTACAGAAATGATATATTGGTTATAAGAGATATGTTTATATAAAAGCTATTCTATAAGTTGTTTTTTGTACAGTATTTTTCCTATATATTACTGGCTATGAATTTTAAAGGCACAGCAGATCCAGAATATTGTTAAAGAATACATATATTACTCAAAGAAAGATAGATATATTATTGTTTTGATATATTACCTATAATATAGTAGTTTTACAGATTCATTGCAGCAGCACCTGATCCTTTGGGCATTATTGTAAAGACACTCCTGGTTGTATAGATGTAGCCTTTAGTTTTTCATGTCATGGAATCTTGCGTTCAGCTAGTTTCACCAATGTTCACATGAAATAAAGTTCTGAATACGGAAGATAGAATGTATGGAATGATCTTTAATTGGTTTCTCTAGACAATTCACCAGGACACAGGCGAGAGACTAAACACTTTGGTGTATTTGGAAAAGACGCCATCACTACAGTAGTCAAAAAGATGTTCAGATAATATCCCAAACATCACTCGGGTCTCTTGATGTGAAAACATGTCATTGGTAAAGATTCAGGTTCAGCTCTAGTACACTAGGTAACATTCTGGCATGAATGTAGTACAGGGGTTATTCATCTAGTACCTTGTGGCTTGATAATCAAATTAATAGTTAGGATGAATCAGGGTGGATTCAATAGCAGGTTACTGTCTGTAGCTGTTCTTTGTGACTGGTTTCGTTTGACCCATGCCGTTATAGTGGGTCCCTATAGCTGAGTGATTAGGACACTGAATAGCATATTATTACACCTTAGTGTAATCTCTCCACATTCAGTTTTATTATGTATTGCTGAGACGAGACCTGGTGTACCAGACCCCCACTACCTTATGCAGATCACAGTCCAGCCAAGGTCAGATCCAAAAGTGTGCCTAGAGTGGAGATGATAGAATGTTTGGGTCAACGTGTTTTCCTTTACTTACTTGCATTACTGAAGGTCATTCGCACCGACGTGTTTCGTGAATTGTGTTCATGTAGACTTACATTTTGGTCCTCTGCAGCATGGGATCTATACACGTACCTGCAACCGTACATGAAAGAATAGGATAAAGCCAACATGAGTCCATATGTATCCCCACATAACTCCCTGTAGAGTGATGTCACTACCTCACCCATGTGTGTTCAACGCAAAGTCATATCTGTCCGGTCTGCGCGGATATCATTTATTTATCTGTGGCAACTCCCAGGTTGGGTCAAACTCTTTTGGGGGATTTGACTGTGTGTTGACATCTTTTCCGACGTTGGTCTCCTTTTGGAATTAGAACCATTCTCTTATCGCTCTCCTCCAGACGCATATGGAGAACATGGCCAGACCTCTGAGTCTGAACTCAACCTGCCTGCCTCCGACCCACGGCAACGTACTGAAGTCCCTTCTGGAGAAGCCCATGAAGCTGCCGTTCCATCATGAAGAAGGTATTACAAATTAAAAGTATTTTTAAAAAGTGCATTTCGAGGCGGTTTATGTTCTCCTTTTCCACTATTGTTGTCTTGTTGTCTTGGCCATGATTATTGCCTGAAAACGTATCTGTTGACGTTTGTAGCGCAAGGGAAAGCGAAATAGAATAATATTTCCATAAGTAGATATTTGCTTAATGCAGTGCTATAATCATTATAGAGTTATGAAGCGACCTAATCGTTCTAGATTTATGAAGTGCGCATGATTCCTGCAAATCATTTCTGCAAATCATTTCTGCGCTATCATGTCAGAAAAGTTGCCAGTGTGGGGATGAATATCTACAATCCCTCCAACCAACTCATGGAACCACTGAAGTCGGTAGACAATACGTAGTAGACTGACAGACATGGGCGTCGGCAGCTTTTTGAATGTGGGGGGGACACTTATTTTTCGGGGGGTCTGGGGGTCCCCCCGAATTTTTTTAAATAGTAGATTCAATTTCCTGCATTCTGGTGCGTTTTACACCCAAAATAATCTCCCTCTTTCTTTGTTTTTCCTTGGAGCTGGCATGGTCTGCAATTACTGACTACTATTATGTTTTGGTTTAACTCACAGAGGCCTGACACTGACACGTGGCACTTTTTAGGTACTTTATTAAATATGAAGATTCAAAAAGAATCAAAGAGTGAATTAGAAAAGAATGAGGTAACTTTGAGTCAACAAATTGAATAAAAAGTTATGAGGAAACATAAAATATGTACCTAGGCTACTCAGAGCCTATTACAATCAAACTTAGCCCTCTTCAGTGCATTGCAGAACATACAACTATAACAAACAAACAAAATCAAAGAGTGAATTAGAGCTGTCTCCACTGCCCCTGCCTCTGACTCACTCTCATTCTCAACCACCTATATCAGGAGAAATGGGGATGCATTGAGCACTTGTTCATATTGTTTTTCTCTAATAGAACATTTGACATAGAAATACAATCATCAATACAAAAAATACAATCACAAGCATTTTAGAAATAGAAAAATAAATGGAACAGGTGTTTTCTTCTTATTTTTTAACCCTAGCTCAAGCAATCAGATGCCAAATTGATTCTTTGGGTGGGTGCAATGGCCAAATTAAATAGTGCAAATGCTCAGGGCAATGAACACGGGCAGGAGATGCAATAATGACAGGACAGGTAAGCACTGTGAGGTGTTTGTCGCCATTCTGTGCTTTTGATGACATTTCGCCTGTGTCTGTTCTGCATTTAAACATGTCTAACCGCACTAGTAATGCCTAACAAAACTGCTAGTGCCATATAGCTGATCTAGCTCGTATTTGGTTGCTAGTAGGCTATGCAAATTCTATTGCTAATACAGAGAATGTCTCATAAGGTACTAACATTCTTATCAGAAAAGCTGGCTGTGTTTGACCTTGGGAGAACGCAATGTTGCTGTTTGGCCACTCACGGGAAAACTTGGATGACTTTGACTTACTTTTCTCTTCTTAGAATTTTTTTTCCTTATATCCATCTTGGTGGATGATCTAAATATCGTCTTGCCTCAGTCTGAATGTTTTGAATCTGCGTGCGTGTCGGATGCTGCTGCTGCCGTGTTAAAAACAGAAGTAAAACGCGGAGTGGACTTCTGGATATGGGCAATCCCCTACTCATAAAGTGGAACGGATTTGATTGTGAAGCAATGAAAATAACGCTGACCAGTCATGCAACATATTTTTGATGGCAAATGTGGGGGGGTCCAAACGACCTTGTTTCAAAGGTGGGGGGGACACGTCCCCCCCCAAATATATGGTGGTGACGCCCATGCTGACAGAGATTTACACACACTATATTTAACAGTTACAATTATTTAGAGAGGCTTCACTTGTGAACATACGATATCCTTAATTTATGAGTTAACTATCTTAATGTTGGCAATATTGCGTCACTTAGCAATACGCTGTGTTCCGTGTTGGTTTTTTCTCACCTGTCGACTGAAAGCTTAAATACAAAATCAATATTTGGAAGCCTCGTCAGGCTTTGAAGGCTGTTCCAGAACAATCCCGCAGAGGGCGCTTTTCGTATAGCAGCTGATGTTTGTTTTGGTTACTTTGTATCCGATTGTAATCTCAAAAATATGAATAATAATCTAGCCAAATTACTAAAACCTGAATTAACCTTGTTAAATCAACTACTAGGCTAATTCAAGGACTATTGCCTAGATTTTGGCTATATGACGGATTAGAAAACACGTTCATTGTCTATCAGTTTTGTCAGGGTGGTTGGTTCTTCAGGATTAAAACGATTAGATGGGTTATATTATAATGGTCTATAATCATTTGCAGGTTTTGAAAAACAGAAGGAGAAGGAGAAAAAGCTGGATGACGAAGGCAGCGGGATCAACACTCCACAGTCGGCCTTCCTGGGGCCAACCCTGTGGGACAAGACCTTGCCTTATGACGGCGACAACTTTCAGCTGGAGTATATGGACCTGGAGGAGTTTCTATCAGAGAACGGCATCCCTTCAAACTCCA
Organism: Nansenia antarctica; assembly: GCF_963989245.1. Lineage (NCBI taxonomy): Eukaryota > Metazoa > Chordata > Actinopteri > Argentiniformes > Microstomatidae > Nansenia > Nansenia antarctica. The sequence goes on along the minus strand of NC_137675.1, from coordinate 56,733,076 downwards.
CTCATAATAACCAAAACCAACAGCAGCCACAGCCCTCTCTGCAGCAGGCACAACTTGCACCCACCAAACCCTCCTTCATTCACACAGGTCCCATGGTCCCCCCGAACTGTCTCCAAAGCCCATCCAGAGCAGGTAAAGACAAAATCCATAACACACACACACACACACACACACACACACACACACACACACACACACACATGTACACATGATTGTCCTGAAGCACATGCACACTCTCACACCTCCAGAGTTAAAGCCTCTCTGTAGGAAAAGAGCTAGCTAGCCGATGATCCCAAAGTGCTAGTTGTTCACCTAAATTTCGTTGTTTGGTACCTGTACTGTAGCAATGACAATAAAGACCATTCATTCATTCATTCATTCATTCATTCATTCATTCATTCAAAATGTTGATATTATATTGTTTAATAAGGCACTATTTAAGGTGAATTAGACTGTTGTTTTTTGCATTTGTGTTCAATCATATGCAGGTAGTTTATGTGTTAATATGTTAAATATCTCTTCAGCAATGCTCATTTGCAGTGCAATGTCTCCAAACATGACTGCAAATGTTTTCTGTGAAAGCACTTAATGGTTATTATAGTATTCTTATACGGTTTAATTAATCCCTTAAAAAATAATCACACTGCCATTTTCTATTAAACTATTGTTTATCTCAGACTATTTCAGGCAACCTTCAGGACTTTCAACATCATCCTGGAGGAAATTGTTTGCACATTATATTGCAAGATGATGTAGTTTTTTTGCTGAGGATGTGTTTTGTGCACAGTAACTTTGAACATATGCCAGATATAAACATGTTAAGCTTGCACTGAATATCTTTTAGACCTTGATGTTAACTACCTGGTTTTAAATGTTAAGAAAACTGAGGAGATGGTGTTCGACCCCAGAGGTGTTGGGGGCCACAGGCCTGTGGTCATCCACAAACAATCCATCTCTCAGGTCGCCTCTTACAAATATCTTGGGGTTTTCATTGATAACTCACTCACCTGGAGCACTCATGTAGACAGCCTTTGTAGCAGATTACAACAACGACTACACTTCCTACGCCGCCTTAGAGTTCATGGTGTTGACCCAAAATGTATGCTACTTTTCTACCAGTCTGTCTTAGAGAGTCTCATCAGATACGGCATTACATCTTGGTTTGGTAACCTATCTGTAAAACTAAGGTCCAAACTGGTCCTACTGATACAGACTGCATGGAAGATCATAGGGGTGAAAGACCACTCATCCCTGCAGTCTATTTTTGAACAGGCTACTCTCAGACAGGCTAATAGAATTCTCATGAATCCCTCCCATGTCCTACATGCAGAGTATGAACTGCTGCCCCTCTGGGAGGAGGTTCAGAGTCCCCCGCGCTAGATTAAATAGATTTAAAAATTCTTTTATTCCCGTTTCTGTTCAACTTTTAAACTGCACCAGATGAATGTAACTTATCTTGCTTATCATTTTATTTCCACTCTTGTTTTAATCAGGTCCGCCTTCTGTTTGTGTGCTAATATCCTGTATTGTCTGTTGCTCTTTGTTGGCTGCTGTGGGGTGTAAGCCCAATACAAATTTCCCAGTGATGGGACAATAAAGTGACTTTTGACTTTTTGACTTTGAAACTTTTAATTCAGAATTTAAAAGTTTGCTCCAATTGTAATACAGGAGCATTAGAACCAGCATTCTTGATCTTGATGAGCAGACCAAGACCTAGGTCATCATTATTTTTCAAATGCTCTAGGGGTTTATTGTGGGACTGTTGGTATTAGCAAATCTAAGATCATGTGCATGTGTTTCATTGTACATATTTGTGTCCATTAAATGGTGACCATAATGTTTTCACCAAAAACATCATGGAATGATGAAATCATATGAAGGTGTTTATAGCCAAACAAGGATAAGGCAGCAGTGTATACAATAGAACATAAATGCATTTATAAATAAAACAAATTTGTAAACAAGTAAAATGTATTATTTGCATCTGCTCTGGTCTGTAAATAAAAATTCTGTCTGGCCTTAGGGTGGGAGAAAATCAATAATAATAATAATAATAATAATAATAATAATAATAATAATAATAATAATTTGAGTATGCGAGAAATGTAGTAGGCGAGCAGTTATTTCCGGGAAATTTGAAGTCGGTTTTGATGGACACGCCCACTGCAGCTCGAGCTCAGACTCACCTGCACGTCACGTGCTTGTAGAACGTCGAGAACATTGAAACCAACTGCCATTAAACATCTGTCTGACTCAACTACAAGTCACGGTAATTCACCGTCGTGTGAAACACGGTTTTATATTACAAATTGCCTCAATTATTTATCGAAATATCATATTGCTAAATACCCTTGCTCATAAGCTTACCAGTATATGCTTTATTTATGTATTTATAAATGTATTTAGCATCTCGACTGTTGACACCTGACAAGGATCGGCTAGCGGCTAGCGGCTAGCGGCTAGCGGCTAGCGGCTAGCGGCTAGCGGCTAGCGGCTAGCTGATCCTTGTCAGGTGTCAATCAGCTAACGTCAACTTGACTTTAAATG
>NC_137675.1:56686895-56730329 GCF_963989245.1 Nansenia antarctica | reverse complement strand
TAAAGCGGTGGTGGGGAGTGCCCTCTAGTGGTTTGTTTGAACCACAGCATTAGACAGATGGGTTGCTTTTGGGTTGCTTTTCCTAGTTCAGGACACGTGACCAGATCTAGACAGATATATCCAAAATATAGAGACTAAGCTATAGAATATGCACACTCTGTGACGATAATAACCGACCAACAGACTAAAATGAACATGCATATCAAAATGAAATGAATAAGAATAACAGACAAAGTATCACAACAACAAGTGTTAATGAACACTAAAGGTGCATACCTCCCCCCCCTCCCCCTCAGGTGGTGGACGTTGCTTTTCAGCATGTGGATCAAACTCTAACATGATGAAATCCCAAATTATTAATGAAATTATGCACTGAGATTATTCTTGTATAATGAAAAGTGCTTTATAGATGTTATTTATTATTATTAAATAACTTTGATCCAAATCCATCCATCCATCCATAGTTCCAGTTGCGGTCCACCACATAATAACCAGTGTTCAGTGACTGATCTGTGAAGTAAAGGTTTCATAATGTTTCTCTTTGTGACCAGGTCATCTGGATCAAAGGAAAGGTAAACGATGAAAGGTACACACATGCTGGTCACGCGTAGGCACGCGTATGCACGGGCCAGCTCTGCAGCCTCCAACAGCCCCCAGCCGGAGGAGTCTGGGGAGAGCCAGAGAGACAGCCCCTGCAGCAACACACAGCCCGGAGCTCACAGCCCAGGTAACTAAACGCTGGAGTGCATCTGGAGTCAGAACAGGGGAAATGAGTGTTGTCGGGCACTATTCCCTTTCAAGATTATTTCAAGAGACGTTCCAACTGCTGCTTCTTAAAAAGAAGAAGAATGAAATCCCTGACCCTGGTGTACATATGTATCTTCCTTAGATACTCAGTAGTGCTATTTTGGGGCTCCCATAAGGCTGCAGCTGTTTAGGCTAATCACCTACAGCCAAGGTCAGGGCCAAACCGCAAAAACAGTTTTTAAAAGGCGGAAACAACTCCTTCAGCCGTTGTGTTACCTTTCTCCTACCCCTCCCTCTCTTCTCAGGTGGAGGTGTGGAGGCTGATCTGCTGTGGTGCCTGACGTCCCCCGTGGACCTGCTGGGTGGTCCCGTGCCCTCCTGCCTGCCCTCCCCCCAGCTGCACCCTGACCCCGTTTTCCTCCAGCATGCCGACCTCATCCGCTTCCAGACTCCGGTCCCAGGTAGGCAGTGCACAAACAACCAGTGTTTTTTTGCATTGATAGTATTTGAATGGACATTGAATGGATCTCTATAGTCCTTTTCCAGACACTCATTACGTGCGCCCCTCTTACATTATTTGGAGAGAACCCTGTGTCATGTCCCAGCTTTGCTGAATTCTAGTGGCTGTGAGGTGACTTGGTCACCTGGTGTACAGCATCACAGTGAACATCACGGACAGGTTAACTGGCAACCTGGGGCAATGCTCTAAGGAGCATAGGATGCAGGGAGAACAACGCTGGTGTTCTCTTGATCAGCTATGTTTTCTCTGTCACAGTCCCCCAGGCTGAACTCTCTCCTTCAGAATATCACATTTCACTCTTGACCAATGGCACCGGTGGTTCAGCATTTATGTTTTGGGGATATTTTTTGTTGCCCTGGCCTGAACTTTAGAGTGTGGGGTTGGGTCCAGTGTGGCACACGGCCAAGTATTCTGGAGGTATGAAATATGCTTGCTTACAGATGACACGATTACAGATGAATAATCTGAAATTGATTAATAGCCTGATTTTGATGAGGATTATCAATAACAGTAGCTATAGAGGCCTAGATATTACAATTTAGATCCATCAAATGAATAGCCTGCCTGTAGTTTACCAACACACATTTTTGACATGCTGTGGTTTTATTATCTTTAGCAACAAGGACCGGACCGCCAAAAGTGAGATCTGATGTTTCTTGTCTGACAACATCTTTAGCCATATTTACCGACAAGGACCTGCCCAACTCAATTCAAATATTGATTTTGATTTGACTCTTTGTTATGCAGCATAGTGGCACGCAATGCTCCATCATGCTTAGTTAGCCAAAAGTGAGATCTGATGTTTCTTGTCTGATGAGATCTTTTGCTTGACATGTAATGTGGGGAAAAAACACTAATGGTTTGAAGATTGTATAGTTGGGAGGAGTGGAGTTCATGTTCCTGTTTTTTTCTTCTACTACATAATGCTGCTGTGATATTGAAAAAAGATGTACCGGTAGGCTCATAAGGCTACCACTTGGTTGGTGTGTGTATTCTTCCATATTATGTCCATGGTTTGAATTGACGCCTTGTCAAATGTCACAATGCATTTAGCAGAAAGAAACCAGGCAGTCTCTCTTTGAGAATGTGCTGTCATAGGCCTATTGTTAACAGATGTGTCAGATCAGAGAGCTGAGAGCTTCATGTGGCTGTGGTCTTTGAAGGTGTGGGGACTGATCTGAGATAAAATACATAATTATCAGCAGTTTTCCCCTTGAGTAAGCTGTCAGAGGAGCACTGAGCACATTTCTTCTACTGCATTTATCTGGGTTTATTTATGTTCAAAGGATTTCATCATAAATATAATGATCCACTTGATTATGCATTTTGTTCTAAGCCTAATTGGAATGAATTGTGTTGTTGTTTTAATGTTTGACCGTGTAATAGCCTAGATTAAATTCATATTACTCTGAGTGATTCATATACCACTCTGCCATATGTTGAATATTTCTTTAACATTTTAAATGTTAGTCTTGAAATATATACTAGCCTATTATTTGGACATTCTGGGTCACAATCACTTCTCTGAACATAGGCCTAGCCACGATTTTATTGTCACCAGCGTAGCGAGCCGCTATAGAGACATTTGATGTCACATTTTCCAGCAGAAATAAGTTGTTTGCACTTATTCTAGCTGGCTTTCGTTCTCACTTGGGAGACGTAGCTAGCTTTTAAATTTGTTACATAGCTTATTGATAACAGAAAATGAAGTGTGTGTGGTGTGTGTGGCATGTGTGGGCCGGTGGAAGGTTTTACCAGTAGCCGTTGTACAATTAGACCAGTATAATTACCGCCACACCCTCCATACTGTTATTTTGCCAGTAACCCGTCAGTATGATAAAATTCATTGTACTAGTTTGTGTGATTTGTACTATGTGTATAATGTACATTCATTGTTGATTATTTTGATGGTGAATCTACAGCACTTTAACTGTCCGAAACAAATTTCCCTCAGGGGAGAAGAAAATATACGCTGATTAAGTGCTCTCAATGGAGAATCTCCACTGAAGATGTTTTTCAGTCTAGGACTAAGCTTAGATAAAACCTAAGGCCCCATACTGTATATTGTGGCAACTTTTCCTAGCACTGTGACTGCCGATGGCACTTGCTCTTATGGAAGGTTTTACTTACGATGACTGCTGTATAGTTCCTTCACTGACTTGTACTTATTGTAAGTCTCTTTGTAAGAAAGCGTCTGCCAAATGACTGAAATGTAAAGGACTTAAATGTGAAGGCTTTGTAGGCCTAATTCTAAAGCACACTGGGTTGGTGAATAATCTTGAACCAGCCTGTTTGCTGTAGCCTAATGCTTTTATTGAGATTTGGAACGGGTAGTCCAAATGGAGGAATAAATGAATGTCAGACGGCACAGGTAATACCAATTAATTAAATTAGTAGAGAGTAGGCTAATTAGGTTGATTGTTCAGTAACGAGGCTGTTCAGTAAAGTAGCTGTTCAGTTAAGTAAGTGAAGGGTAAATATGTGCACAAATCTGCTGTCACGTTGCTCCGTTCGGTGTCTTCATTATGATGTGTGAAGCACATCGTTTGATTTCACTTGTCCCTGAAAAATGCTACTTGTAGCCTAATAATGATAATAATAGACAAGATGGTTCTGGATAGTTTTTTTCTAGTGATGTTTACCCATGCCAAAGAGCCATATGGATGACTCTCTCTCTCTCCCCACCCCACCCTCTAGAGCTGTAGCCAGAGCACAGGCTGTACCCTGTGGAGATCACATGGCCTAGGCCGTGCTGCGGTCACGTGCGAGCTGTGTTGTTGTTCCAGCCTAGCCAGCCACCCCTGCAACCTGCACCCACACCACCACCACCACCACCATTACAATCCCCCTTACTACCCCCCAGAACAATACAATACAGAAGATGGCTGCAGAGATAACCAAGTAATCTGATGCCTGCTTATTGTGCTAAAGTGGACATTGGAGTGTGTGAGGAGGGGTTGTGCAGGGTGAGGCTGCTAGGTTAACCTCCTCACCCCCCCCCCCCCTGTCTGATTTAGCAGCCCTACATTCCACCTGCTCTGTGTGTGCTGTGCTGCTACCCACCCACACAACGCAAATCCATACGCATTGTGAAGGAATTACCTCTTGATGTAATATTGCTTAATATTACACCCACTCATTACTAGAACATTCCGCCTTTTCTCAGTGTCACGAGATTGTGAATGTTTGTGTCAACAACAGGATGGTGTTTCATATATATATATCATTTCATATACTGACTCAAGGTATCGTCATTTGTCTTTTCCACACTTTCCCTATTTTCAGCAGGAGCAATCCAGTTCCACACAGGCCTTCGGGTTGTTTTGCGGACTGAACACTCTCAAACGTGTGTCCGTGTTGTCTCCCGTCTCATCCTTTCCCGGAGACATTACAATACGGAGGTCAGAGGGAGCTGCCGTATCGACTGGCCTTTTAATCTTGTAGACGGCGCACCGTGTCACTTGTGTTTTCACACCCGTCACCTGCAGGTCAGAGCGAACGACTAAGTGGTTAGGCTGCATATTTCGGGTCATGGATGATGGATATAGGATGGATATTTTGGGTCACTGTGCTTGTTATGTACACATGTGATCCTGTCCTGTGCTCGGCCTGACGGGATTGTCTTGGACAGTGTCTAGTTTTAACCCAGTAAGTAGCTTGTCATCTATCTTGGTGCTAAGCTTAAGTGTGCAGTGGTCTGTGGAAGGGGGCAAGCACATGTGCGGGTTCAGCAGCTATAGTGATGAGAGTTTCTCATTCCCATAGAAATATGGTGCATTGAAGCTGGCTCCCTTGAAGCCCCCTTGAAGCCCCCGTTCTGGTTTGATTTAGTTTCCCACTTGATGGTCAGCGTTTTGTTTAGCCTCGTCCACCTACGGCCACTGCGCTTCCGTGTCTATTTGGGGCCAGGGTCAGCAAGAAGTGGCGTTGTGCTTTGGGTTTGAGTTCTGCTATGATATGAGGTGACTTGGCTTAGGCTGACCTGGCCATGACTGGGGTTGAATAAGCCAAGAGAGGAAATCTGGATTCTATAATAAATCTGCAGGATAACTAAGAGGGTCAAGATGGAGATTGAGTCTAGCGCCCCCTACTGTGAAGGCTGCCGAAGAGCGGCTGGATATTGCTTTGTTGATTAACCCCGAGTAGTAGCTTAGTAGTAAGAGCGGAGCCGAGGTCAAAGCCTGCGGGGCCAGTCGAGTATTGCTATAACGGAGATTTTAACCGTTTATTGACCCTTTCTTGCCGTCTTTTCAGCCGCGGGTTCGAATCCACCTGAGGACATTACTGTCAAAAATATTTTCTTTTTTAAAGTCTTAATCAATTAAATGTTTAATGTAACACAACATGTTTTGTGCTATTTATTGGTTTAACATTGCAATGTATTCTGCCCTGTTGAGTTCTCTAACCCTAAGCTCCATTGTTGATGTTAATGTAACCATTATACTGTTTTAAAACATACACAGACACGTGGATGTATTGAACTCCACACTTGATTTATTAAAAAGCACACACGCACAACTGCTTCTTTCGTGTAACGTCAGAGGTCCAACTCGGTGTCGCGTAGCCATGCCCGCATCTCTGGTTCTAGGTCGAAGAGGCTGGCTTCTGAGGGTGGTCTATATAAGGGGCAGATGGTGATTATGTGGTCGGCGGTCTGCTCTGGGTCACCGCACTCGCATGCCGCACTGTCCGCCAGGCCCCACGCCTTCATTGATGTTTTAAAGCGACCGACACCAGTTCGTAGACGGTTCAGTGTGGTCCATTGCCGGCGTGGTAGGTCGTCTCCTCCAATGGCGCCATCTCCTGGGTCCCAGATGTAGCGGTGGATTCGGGAGGGCCCGGTTGACTCCCACTCCTGCTTCCAAGCTGCTGCCAGCCATGCATCTCTGGAGATGTCCTCAGAGGTGGAGTTGAGCATGGCTTGTGCTGCCTTGTTGTAAGGGTGGCGGGTCTTGAGTCGGCTTGGAGGTGCTGGTGTTATGGTGGTGTTGTGCAGGATGTGCCAATCATGCTTTTGTGCCTTCCTGGCCAGGGCGAGGGTGGCAGCCTCCCGTCGGAGGCCGGCCGGTGCTATTCCCGCGAGGACTGGCAAGAGGGACACAGGGGTAGGCTTCAAGCATCCAGTTATTATTCGGAGGGAGGTATTGATAGCCACGTCGACCTTTCTCGCATGAGGGCTTTAGCACAACTGCTAAACCATGTACATAAAAAATAAACAAAACTGATTAAACCTTGGTTGTATCGAACTAAAACAAAATGTGCATATTTAAAACAATTTCCAACAGTGTTACAACATTAATTAATCATTTCATTGTAAATAAAAACTCTACTATGTGTGTGTGTGTGTGTGTGTACAGTCTCTTTCCCTTCTAAGCAGTGGCGGCTGGTGCTAAACATTTTGGGTGGGGCACAGGTTATGGGGGCATGCTCCACGGGGAAGAATATCAACTTTAAAATCTGGATTTACAGTCGATTTTAGCATGAGAATAGCTCTACCCCCCTGTACAGACCTCGCCATCCCCTCTACCCCCCTGTACAGACCTCTTCATCCCCTCTACCCACCTCTACAGACCTCTTCATCCCCTCTACCCCCCTGTACAGACCTCTTCATCCCCTCTACCCACCTCTACAGACCTCTTCATCACCTCTACCCACCTCTACATCTCCTCTACCCACCTCTACAGACCTCTCCATCCCCTCTACCCCCTGTACAGACCTCTCCATCCCCTCTACCCCCCTGTACATACCTCCTCATCCCCCCTACCCCCCTGTACAGACCTCTTCATCCCCTCTACCCCCCTGTACATACCTCCTCATCCCCCCTACCCCCCTGTACAGACCTCTTCATCCCCTCTACCCCCCTGTACATACCTCCTCATCCCCCCTACCCCCCTGTACAGACCTCTCCATCCCCTCTACCCCCCCTGTACAGACCTCTTCATCCCCTCTACCCCCCTGTACAGACCTCTTCATCCCCTCTACCCCCCTGTACATACCTCCTCATCCCCCCTACCCCCCTGTACAGACCTCTCCATCCCCTCTACCCCCCTGTACAGACCTCTTCATCCCCTCTACCCCCCTGTACAGACCTCTTCATCCCCTCTACCCCCCTGTACAGACCTCTTCATCCCCCCTACCCACCTCTACAGACCTCTTCATCCCCCCTACCCACCTCTACAGACCTCTTCATCCCCCCTACCCACCTCTACATACCTCCTCATCCCCCCTACCCCCCTGTACAGACCTCTCCATCCCCTCTACCCCCCCTGTACAGACCTCTCCATCCCCTCTACCCCCCTGTACAGACCTCTTCATCCCCTCTACCCCCCTGTACAGACCTCTGTATCCCCTCTACCCCCCTGTACAGACCTCTTCATCCCCCCTACCCCCCTGTACAGACCTCTTCATCCCCTCTAGTGAGTGTGTGAGTGTGAGTGTGTGTGTGTGTGTGTGTGTGTGTGTGTGTGTGTGTGTGTGTGTGCGTGTGTGCGTGTGTGTGTGCGTGTGTGTGTGTGTGTGTGTGCGTGTGCTGAATACATAAACAAACAAGCTAAAAGACGACGTAGAAAACGTACCATGCTGACGATATTACTAAATGTTTGAAGTAGCTTTTATCTTAGCTGACTCTCTTACCTTCAGGTCGAGTTTGTGTATTCTGGCTTCGCAAAACACCAACAGTAGCAGCCTAACAGCCGCGGAGATTGCGCGGAGATTGCGCGGAGATTGCGACCACAAACGAAGTTTGACTTCGGTAATAGGTCCAGTTGTAATATCCTCAAGCAGGGGAGGCTGGCTCCCCACCAAAGGGAGAAGAGAGAGATTTTTTTTCTATGACTTCTAGACAGTGTTGCTTCTGAATATCATAGTCCAATCAGCTAGTGTTCTGTGGCGTATATCATAGTCCAATCAGCTAGTGTTCTGTGGAGTATGTTCCAATCAGCTTCAAGTCCCGCCCCTTTCGGTGCATGTCCCAAAACCCCATAGACAATTGACCGAATGGCCTGAAGTTACCAAAATAGATTTTACATGCAAGTCTACGAGAACAGCCTAGTGCAACTTCGAGTAGACTGAAAGTTGCCCCGAAAGGGGCGGGACTTGAAGCTGATTGGAACATACTCCACAGAACACTAGCTGATTGGACTATGATATACTCCACAGAACACTAGCTGATTGGACTATGATATTCAGAAGCAACACTGTCTAGAAGTCATAGAAAAAAAATCTCTCTCTTCTCCCTTTGGTGGGGCATTGCCCAATTGCACCTAATGAACCAGCCTCCCCTGCTTCTAAGGTGCCACACTGATCAGGACCCTGGCCACTCAACCCATGGCCATTCAGCCCCATCTTCATCCAGATGCTCTGATGGGGACAGCAGTTCCAGCGGCCGACATTGTGATCGTAGCTGGGGATGGAAGGCTCAGCTGCAGGCTGTGTTGGGGGCGGAGGGAGAGAGGCTGCAGGCTGCGTTGGGGGCGGAGGGAGAGAGGCTGCAGACTGTGATGGAGGAGCATGGTGTGGCAGTGCTGCATGACAACAAAATAAATAGGAAACACATGTTAAACCAAAAAGGAGCTGTGCATAGACTTCAGTTAAAAAACATGCCAGAGAGTATTGAGGCAGCACTGTATGCTGCTCTGCTCTGGTAGGGGCAGGGTGCTTCACATGACACTTCTAGTATCAGAGAGAGTAGTACATTCACCATTTTTAAATCTAGAACCCCAAAATTACAGAAAGAACATCAGTTCTGTGATCATTAATTGTATTGATGATGATGATGATGATGATGATGATGTGTGTGTGTCTTAACTAGTGTAATGTTGTGTTGTAATGTTTTTACTTTATTTTTATTTTTATTATCAACATCATTTATATATATATATATATATATATATATATATATATGTTACGGTACATGTGGGAATACGGTACATGTGGGAAAACTAGGGTTAGGGTTAGGTGCTAAGGTGCTACGGTTAGGGTTAGGGATAGGGATAGGATTAGGGTTAGGGTTAGACATGCCATCATGTACCAAGTCGACGTAGCACCTAACCCTAACACTAGTTTTCCCACATGTGCCGTCTTCTCACATGTACCGTAACATATATATATATATATATATATATATATATATATATATATTTATTATTATTATTCCATTGTTGATTAGAACTTTATTGTATCTTAGTCATTTGTATTAGTGTATCCTGTTTCCCTATTGTCTTGTTACCCTTCCCCCAGGGACTACAGATGGAAATTAGCTCTGAACTATATCTGAAGCAATATATGTATTGTGCATTATCCCTGTCAAATAAACTAATAAACAAACATGTAATGTAGGATCTAAGGTAATAGGATGCAAAAGAAGTCTCAATAGTTTGTTAAATATCCACAGCAAAGTACCAACATTTACAGATGACTTTCAATCAAAATAACAGACCTGGTTGAAATTGTGTGCAATATAAATAAACTGAAATGACATACTGTATTCCCACACGGCGGGTTCTAGAGTGTAGGCCTAAGGATGGGGCCCAGGCAAGCCGCTGAGGAGGTATTGGCAGCAGGACCTTCACTGGAGCTGAAGGAGGAGGTAACATGAAACTTCACACAACTGGAAATCACTTTGACAGTGAATAAAGATGGGACACACAGTAATGTACATGAATTAACCTTGCAAAGGAGACGCAGTCACATCGGATTCATCATCATGAGCTGGTCTCAAGAGTGTAACTGAAGCAGTCAGTTTGCTCCTCACTGTAAAAGAAAATAAAGTGTTATTCTCTCCCTCACTAATGCCTGGCTTATTCATCATGCTTGTAAATGGGTTATAGCCACATTCTGTCATTACCTGTTATAGTCTGTCAAGCTGATTTGAACATTAATAAGTCTCAGTATGTCTACTCTGATGTGAATATGTCTCATCTGATGAGAATTACATATACATTGGTATATAGGCTATTTGTTATGAATGGATATTTAGTTCAATGTTCACTTCTTTAAAGCAGGTAAAGCCTCAGTGACGGTATGCATGTTTAAACACATTGATTGTGAAATCAAGGGTTTGGTATGTTTCTAAATTGTATGGGTGTCACCTGCTCAAAATGCCTCTTTTGCCCATACTGTAATGTACATGCCAAACCCTTGAAACACATCTTCAAAAAGGATGCAAAAAGAGAACTCGTATGAACACTTATCCTCCTCCTACAAATAGATACAATATGGAATGTAATAAAACATGCAATTACACATGTACTGTACAGAGCAGACATACATTGTAAATACATGTAGGCTAACTAAACTTGTAAATAAACTAACTGTACATACATTTACACTTTAATTGTCCTATAATATAAATTACACCTGATTGATTTGATTTGATTTAGGCCTATTTGAAAGTTAATATCACAGTGTAACACTGGGGGATTTACTAAATGACAACATTGTGGGCACTGCTAGGCAGCAGTCATATCATTTGCACATTAGTATGTACAATACTGGTGTACATATTATGTACAGTAGCCTAATGCTGTATAGTATGGCCAGGCTATCATTGTGCAAAACTGTGTAGACTAGCATTGCAGTAGTATCTAAAACATTGCACAACCATAACACTATGAATAACTCGCAAGACGGTTCGCAAAACCCACACACTAACATTGTTAATTTAACAACTGTTGAACAAAGTATTGAGACAGCAGACTTGTCCGATGTGTAGCCGTACAGTAGCTTGGCAAATCAATATCGAAATAGCTTTGAATATGTTACCTATATATATATATATACATATATGTTACCGTAGACACGTCCGGACCTGACAGACATGTCCGGACCTGACAGACATGACCGTGGTAAAGTTGTTTTTATATTCGACATTCAACAGACATTCACATTCGGCATTTTAGGGACCGTGGTAAAAGTGTGGTAAAAGTAGTGAAAACCCCAATGGAGATATGGCTGTCCTGATCAATAACTCTGCCAATATTGGGCCAATGCACCTCAAACCAAATGTAGATTGTTCTGGGAGTGCCCCTCTAAAAATGGCAACCTTTGGATTTCGCAATCAATTGATTAGGAATTTATTAAAATTCAAGAACTCAAAAACCCTATGGAGATATGGCTGTCCTGATCAATAACTCTGCCAATATTGGGTCGAAACACCTCAAACCAATTGTAGATTGTTCTGGGAGTGCCCATCAAAAAATGGCAAACTTTGGATTTCGCAATCAATTGATTAGGAATTTATTAAAATTCAAGAACTCAAAAACCCTATGGAGATATGGCTTTCCTGATCAATAACTCTGCCAATATTGGGTCAAAACACCTCAAACCAATTGTAGATTGTTCTGGGAGTGCCCATCAAAAAATGGCAATCTTTGGATTTCGCAATCAATTGATGAGGAATTTATAAAAATTCAAGAACTCAAAAACCCTATGGAGATATGGCTGTCCTGATCAATAACTCTGCCAATATTGTGTCAAAACACCTCAAACCAATTGTAGATTGTTCTGGGAGTGCCCATCAAAAAATGGCAACCTTTGAATTTCGCAATCAATTGATTAGGAATTTATTAAAATTCAAGAACTCAAAAACCCTATGGAGATATGGCTGTCCTGATCAATAACTCTGCCAATATTGGGCCAATGCACCTCAAACCAATTGCAGATTGTTCTGGGAGTGCCCATCAAAAAATGGCAATCTTTGGATTTCGCAATCAATTGATTAGGAATTTATTAAAATTCAAGAACTCAAAAACCCTATGGAGATTTGGCTTTCCTGATCAATAACTCTGCCAATATTGGGCCAATGCACCTCAAACCAATTGTATATTGTTCTGGGAGTGCCCCTCCAAAAATGTCAACCTTTAATTTTCCCAATCAATTGATTAGGCGTCACTGATTAGAGGTCACCAAGGAGGATTCCACTCCACAATGGGAAGATTCCCAAGTAGTCACTGAACAGCACATCTAGTAGCTCAGGACAGTAGTAGTGGTTTGGAAGTGCTTGATGGTTACTCTCCATCCGGATTTCACCAGAGACCTCCTCAAACACTCCCTTGAACTCCTTTGTAAAAGGTGACTGCAGGGTGAAGTGTACTCCCGACCGCTATCGGGCGATGGAGTACTGGGTTAAGTGTTAAGAGCATGGCGGAGGGTGTAGGACACGTTCCTGTTTTCTTTGGAATGAATCAATGCCACTACCACCCCACTGTCTTCCTTCCCCCAGAGAGAGTTGATCTGAAACACATTAGTTGAAATTGTTAAATATGATTTCAGACCCTCTTAGACAACATCATACTACATATCAATATGTGTCATACGGTATGTACACTTTGACAAATTTGTAGATATATATATATATGTATTTTGATATCAGATTGATGTGAACAGTAATCGCTCATGTTTGTGTTCATATATATGTATGTATTACAAGTTATGTCCATAGCATTCGCTCATGTTTGTGCTGTTACCTATTGTTAGTGCTGTTACCTATATGTGTTATAGTATGCTAACAGTATTGTCTCATGTCTGTTGTGTATGATATGTTTGTTTATATCTTGTTATGTGTGTCTTGTTATGGTCATTGTATTCACTCATACGTTGTATTCTCACCCACAGGGTGTTGACATATTTGTCTAAATAAATATCACAAACAGACATTGAGGAGTCTTCTTCATGTCAACACCATGAAGGTGGAATGCCCCTTCCCCGGCTGCGACTTCGAGACCAGAGACGTGTCCGAAGCACTCGCCATCGTCTTGCTGACAAACCATGGACATTCCCATCGAGGTGCGGCGGTTCAGACCCCAGCTCCACCTTGCAAAGATGGTTTCAGCATCTGTTGGAAGCTCATTCTGTTGGAGGAGAGGCTTTGTTTGTGTATCACCATGTAGTGTGCCAGTTTTGGCTATGAGCCCTTGCAAGACAGTGATACTCTTCTTTATCACCTCTGATGAGTACTTTGCCGTGAACACAACACACATGTGACGAAAGACTGTGAGAGCAGTCAGCATGCATGTGCTATTCAACAGCTGTGCAACGCAGTAAGTTGCAAACTCTCTAAGAGCCTTGTCTGTGGTCTTCCTGCTGAACGCCCCACTCACAGCCTTGATGATATGAGCAGAGCAGAGGTGGACAACAGTCATCTTCCTCATTTGTCTCCTGGTAAATCTCCCCTCAATAAGAAGGTGTGCCTTCTCGATGTAAATGATGACATTCTCCTTATTGAAGGTCAGAAGGGCACTCTGGATTAAGGCCCAACTGTAATCAAGCTCCACCTGGTGGACTCGGATGACTGTCACTTTGGAGATCCTCAAGAGGGTCTGCATCAACCAGAATGACAGATTTGGGCCAGAATGAGGCCAAGCGAGCTCCAGTCTGGAAGTGCCGTCTTTGCTGTGACAGTAAAAAGGGTAAACTCAGGTACATAGGAATGTAGCACCTTAAAGCCCATTGACACAAGGAAAAACACCTTACTATCAATGACTGAATTGTAACAAATTTCCATCCCAAATAAGACTATCACCACCCATTCTATGGACTGGTGGCATTGTTTTCTGAACACCACAGCCTAATGTGTCAGAATATATGGAGAAGTAAAGAGAGAATGTCTTTGAATTATTACTTTGAAGTAAATATTATGTAGAAAGAAAGAGAGAATGGGTTTGAATTAAATGTGAGGAAATGTCCCAGTCCAAAAGCGTTACGCCAGGGTTCAGGCTATGTGGCCTGTCTACGCATTGACCCTTCTCTCCCTCTCTCTCGCTCTTCCTCCATTCCACAGGGCCCATTGAGCAGCTCAGTGACTACACCAGAATGCGCAGTGCCCTGTTCTAACTAACGACTTCGACGCCTCACCCCTCCCCACCAGTGTTGTTCTGTGCGTCATATCAGCTGTTTGTTCTCCTCCTCTCCATCACTCCTCCATCACTCCTCCCTCTCTCCTCTCTGTTCCAGCTGGTTAGGAGAGATAGTTTTATAATAGTTTATTTTTTGTGCCAATATTTTTTTTAAATAAACATTTTGTGTCCATTTTGCTGATTCTGAGAAAATCTGCTCCTCGACTGAAATAAGTACACCTACTGATAGCCTAAGCCTTGTATTGTTGTGCTACAGTGATTACAGCAGATTCTGCTGTCACCTCCCCGATAGTAATCTGCAATTGGTTTGAGCTGCTTTGGCCCAATATTGGCAGTTATTGATCAGGACAGCCATATCTCCATAGGGTTTTTGAGTTCTTGAATTTTAATAAACTACTAATCAATTGATTGCGAAATCCAAAGGTTGCCAATTTTTGATGGGCACTCCCAGAACAATCTACAATTGGTTTGAGGTGCATTGGCCCAATATTGGCAGAGTTATTGATCAGGAAAGCCAAATGGGGTTTTTGAGTTCTTGAATTTTAATAAATTCCTAATCAATTGATTTTGAAATCCAAAGGTTGCCATTTTTTGATGGGCACTCCCAGAACAATTTACAATTGGTTTGAGGTGTTTTGACCCAATATTGGCAGAGTTATTGATCAGGAAAGCCAAATCTCCATAGGGTTTTTGAGTTCTTGATTTTTAATAAATTCCTAATCAATTGATTGCGAAATCCAAAGGTTGACATTTTTTGATGGGCACTCCCAGAACAATTTACAATTGGTTTGAGGTGTTTTGACCCAATATTGGCAGAGTTATTGATCAGGAAGCCATATCTCCATAGGGTTTTTGAGTTCTTGAATTTTAATAAAATCCTAATCAATTGATTGCGAAATCCAAAGGTTGCCATTTTTTGATGGGCACTCCCAGAACAATCTACAATTGGTTTGAGGTGCATTGGCCCAATATTGGCAGAGTTATTGATCAGGAAAGCCAAATCTCCATTGGGTTTTTGAGTTCTTGAATTTTAATAAATTCCTAATCAATTGATTTTGAAATCCAAAGGTTGCCATTTTTTGATGGGCACTCCCAGAACAATTTACAATTGGTTTGAGGTGTTTTGACCCAATATTGGCAGAGTTATTGATCAGGAAAGCCAAATCTCCATAGGGTTTTTGAGTTCTTGATTTTTAATAAATTCCTAATCAATTGATTGCGAAATCCAAAGGTTGCCATTTTTTGATGGGCACTCCCAGAACAATTTACAATTGGTTTGAGGTGTTTTGACCCAATATTGGCAGAGTTATTGATCAGGAAAGCCAAATCTCCATAGGGTTTTTGAGTTCTTGATTTTTAATAAATTCCTAATCAATTGATTGCGAAATCCAAAGGTTGCCATTTTTTGATGGGCACTCCCAGAACAATTTACAATTGGTTTGAGGTGTTTTGACCCAATATTGGCAGAGTTATTGATCAGGAAAGCCAAATCTCCATAGGGTTTTTGAGTTCTTGATTTTTAATAAATTCCTAATCAATTGATTGGGAAAAACAAAGGTTGCCATTTTTTGATGGGCACTCCCAGAACAATATACAATTGGTTTGAGGTGCATTGGCCCAATATTGGCAGAGTTATTGATCAGGAAAGCCAAATCTCCATTGGGTTTTTGAGTTCTTGAATTTTAATAAATTCCTAATCAATTGATTTTGAAATCCAAAGGTTGCCATTTTTTGATGGGCACTCCCAGAACAATTTACAATTGGTTTGAGGTGTTTTGACCCAATATTGGCAGAGTTATTGATCAGGAAAGCCAAATCTCCATAGGGCTTTTGAGTTCTTGATTTTTAATAAATTCCTAATCAATTCATTGCGAAATCCAAAGGTTGCCATTTTTTGATGGGCACTCCCAGAACAATTTACAATTGGTTTGAGGTGTTTTGACCCAATATTGGCAGAGTTATTGATCAGGAAAGCCAAATCTCCATAGGGTTTTTGAGTTCTTGATTTTTAATAAATTCCTAATCAATTGATTGGGAAAAACAAAGGTTGCCATTTTTTGATGGGCACTCCCAGAACAATATACAATTGGTTTGAGGTGTTTTGACCCAATATTGGCAGAGTTATTGATCAGGAAGCCATATCTCCATAGGGTTTTTGAGTTCTTGAATTTTAATAAAATCCTAATCAATTGATTGCGAAATCCAAAGGTTGCCATTTTTTGATGGGCACTCCCAGAACAATCTACAATTGGTTTGAGGTGCATTGGCCCAATATTGGCAGAGTTATTGATCAGGAAAGCCAAATCTCCATTGGGTTTTTGAGTTCTTGAATTTTAATAAATTCCTAATCAATTGATTATGAAATCCAAAGGTTGCCATTTTTTGATGGGCACTCCCAGAACAATTTACAATTGGTTTGAGGTGTTTTGACCCAATATTGGCAGAGTTATTGATCAGGAAAGCCAAATCTCCATAGGGTTTTTGAGTTCTTGATTTTTAATAAATTCCTAATCAATTGATTGCGAAATCCAAAGGTTGCCATTTTTTGATGGGCACTCCCAGAACAATTTACAATTGGTTTGAGGTGTTTTGACCCAATATTGGCAGAGTTATTGATCAGGAAAGCCAAATCTCCATAGGGTTTTTGAGTTCTTGAATTTTAATAAATTCCTAATCAATTGATTGCGAAATCCAAAGGTTGCCATTTTTTGATGGGCACTCCCAGAACAATTTACAATTGGTTTGAGGTGTTTTGACCCAATATTGGCAGAGTTATTGATCAGGAAAGCCAAATCTCCATAGGGTTTTTGAGTTCTTGAATTTTAATAAATTCCTAATCAATTGATTGGGAAAAATAAAGGTTGCCATTTTTGGAGGGCCACTCCCAGAACAATCTACAATTGGTTTGAGGTGCATTGGCCCAATATTGACAGAGTTATTGATCAGGACAGCCATATCTCCATTGGGTTTTTCACTACTTTTACCACACTTTTACCACGGTCCCTAAAATGCCGAATGTGAATGTCTGTTGAATGTCGAATATAAAAACAACTTTACCACGGTACAGACATGTCCGATAACGAGTCAAGTACAGCAAAAGTACCGTAAACTGAAAACTGTCCGCTTTTCAGATTCAGATTCAGATTCAGATAACGTTTATTGCCATTATGCATACACATATAGGAATTTGCTTCGGCATTACAGTAAGTGCGTTTATACTTTTTTCACGTGTATACAAAAACAAATGCAAAAAAACAGGACAACACAGGACAGACAACAGTGCATTGGATAGTGCAACATATATAAAGTGCAGTGCTTTCTGCAGCCCCTCTTGTATGTCTACTTATTATATATTATTACAGTTAATGTTTGTGACTTACCTATTAACCAAACGAAGAAAGTAAACTTGAGAGTTTAGAACGCGAGAAAGACGGTACGATGTCTTTGCCTTTCAGGAAATAGTGCAGTCGAGTCGATTTCAGTGTTGTGACGTGACGTCACTGCTCAATGCGCCACAAAACCATCCGGTGGCCGAAAATATATGAACTATATAGAACTACCAATGTGAACGGGATCTTAACTACTACCATAGACCAATGGGCCAATGCAAAGTCTATGGTTGTAGTATAGGCATATCTCGCGATTGCCGCGCCTAGGGTGATTCTCCCAACCCCACCCCTATGCCTAAAAGGATTGGGATGATAGAGTATCCTGCAGTCAGGCACAGATTTCAGAATATTACTGATAGAAATGTATAATTGAAGGAGGGCAAGTTATTACATAGCATTTCTATCTGACAGCAGCATTCAGTAAGTCACACTTAATTGTATTAAGCCCATCGTTTAAATATGTTCTTTATAGAAGAAAGTTATAAATGGAAGTTAACACTATCGGTAAATAAAGGACACAGTTTGAGGAGAGAATAAAGCAGTTGCAGGCATTCTTATTGACACATTAGAAAGAGCCTATTCAGTGAAGTGTGTTTACTTTAATATACAGCACCAAATGAATAAAGAGAATTAACAAGAAGCAGATTTTCCCCTACAAAGGCCAGTACATCATTATGTGCCAAAACAGACTGTACAAACGTTACAAAACATTGTGGTAAGGGATCAAAACATTTCAGAATAACCAATGACTTCAAAATCATCCTTATCTCCACTTAGCTACAAAAGATATCCAGGAGAAACAGAGATACGTTTATTCCTACTATGGGCTGTAGCATTTTCACACAAGGAATATTTGGAGAAGATATGTTTCAGACATTGTGTGTTGTCAATTGCAAGATAAACATGGGAATTTAATGAACCAACAAACAATCGTTTGTTGTTACCTGATGATGATGATGGGATGATTTCTTTCCATAAATTCAGAAAACATTACATCTGGTCTTCCTAATTGCCCAACTAATAATTATGTCAAATACTAGTTGAACAAAAGGAAGGATCTTGAAACACACAACTCTGAATTGCCCATTAGCAACAGATGAAGATGAAAACAAAAAAGATAAATATCATTAAAGTCTGTGCAAAGAACATTCCAGTATTCACAGGCTTTCAGAAAAAAGTGCTGCACCAATCTTTCAATACTGCATCAACAGAGGCTGCAGTGATTATGCGTACAGATGTACATCTCACATGTACTGGATATACTGGATCTTTCCGGAGGCTTAGTGCAACAAGCACATTATTTCAATGGCAATGCTGACAAATCTCATTTATCTCATTTTATGTCAAGCCTCCACCTACACATGGGCACTATTAAATGCATTGATATGCAAACCCCAAAATCAGAACAGACACGAACCCAGTAGTTATTCACTGAATTGTGAATGTCAAATGGTTCTGTGGTCCTTTGTATACCAAAGAGTGTCCAAAAAATAAGACTGCACTTGGATACGGGTTAAAAATACAGACAATTTACATTAGACAACAAATGTCTGAATCTGTATTTTGTGTACAGTGCAAATTGACTTCATAGTGAAAAACCATCCGATAAAATTAATGCCAACTGCTCCAAATCAATGGCAAAACAATGACTGACAAAAAATCACTACACAAATGACATAACAACTATGGAATGTGACTGAACTCTCTCAAGTAATACAAAAGCCTGATATCAAATACTGCACGAATATTCATGAACGTGCAGAAGATAAGCACAATTGGAAAAAACAGGGAGTCAAAAGTAGCTTGTTACTTCAGGGCTTTTTGGTTCCAATTGAACAAAAGTTGTACAAAACAGCATTACAAGTAGCCTTTGATCGACGTTTGTACACAGTCGGGGGGAGATACTGAAAATCTGTTCCCCACCTGGTTAGAAAACAGTAAACAATACATGGTCGTTTTCGTAAACTTTTCGGCTGTTGCTGCAGCCTCGGTGGGCAGTTGAGAGAGTAATGTGCAGGTGCCTCTGTTGAGAGGCACAAAGGGGCACCATGTCTTGAGGGTGGCTTCACGCTGCAGCAGGCCTCAGGCATCACGGATGGCGTCAGCCGGAGGACTCCTGTAGAGGTATTTCCAGATGGCGTAGTAGTGCACGGCAGCAGCCAGAGCCACAAACACATGCCAGATGGCATGAGCAAACGGGATGACCCCATCCGATTTGAAGAAAAATACACCCAGGCAATAGATGAGTCCCCCACAGGCCAACTCGTGAAGTCCCTCCGTGTTGTTCTACAGAGAGAGAAAAAAGGAGAGAGAGAGAGAGAAACGAAGGGACATAAATACATAGTACATAAATGTACACCCATTGTGTGCCTCAAATAACCATTGGACTCCACATTACAACCACAAGGGGGCAACAGAGATTGCACAGCTGAAGTGCACTTTGGGTCACAGAGGAGGTTACTAATTCTCTGGAGGTTTAAAGTACACCAAGTCCACCCACATGATGCTATGCAATGACATTTGGAAGATACTTTTTTTTTTTCTCCAAAAGATGACACAGCATAAAAAAGTGGAACAGGTAAAAACAATATACAGTCAGGACCATATCATTTCCTTATAGTATTAGGCCTATTTCAAGATGTACAAAGTTGGCCATGTGTATCTGCTGGACAGTTTTAACATGCTGGTGTCCAAGGAAACAAACAAAAGCAAATGTAAGCCTGACCGTGTCTGAGGCTGTGAATGTGGGTGGGGAGTGAGAGGATTATACTCAGTAGAGACACACTATGTCAAATTGAGTACGTTACCATTGATGTCATAACGGACGCAGGGAAAAAACCCATCATCAAATAGAAGGCGAGCTCAACGACTTTGTACCTATGACAAAAAACACACACACACAGACACACACAGAATATTCCACTTAGAGATGCATTTCAAACCGCTCTGACTACTTAATCACAAGAACTTGAAATTATACTCAACTGAATTGGTATGCTATAATATCATTCATCTAGCATACTGTACATATTATACTGTAGAATAAACTCAAATGCAAAAGATTATTTAACTCACTTCTCATGGTACTTGAAAACATATACGGTTCCTGCCACAGCCATCAGCCAGACAAACCAGCGCATGTGAGCTGCGAGTGGGCCAAGCTCACGCAGATTCAACCTGACATGAAGAAGACAACATTTAGCCTCATGGGTTCATTCAAACCCTAACGGAAACAGATTGTACACAGAACACACTCACATGAAAATACATCAACTGCTTGTACCGTACCAAGGTGTGTAGGAAGCGGCAATGAAGAAGTAGATGACTACTCTGTCACACATATGGAAGCAGTGCTCCACGGACCTGAAATCAAAACAAAAATGCAAAGCCGTTTTTTTTTTTTCAACTTCTTCCAACTTCCAACAAATGTGATGTTGTGTCTTTGGTGTGTGTATTGTGTATTTTGTATTCAATGTGTATTTGGTGGGTAAGTAGTGTTGCCACTGCCTTCCTGAGACTTTAAAACGGCTGCCCTCCAGACAATGCCTTGGATTCCTGGATCATAAGTATTGAGGGTGTGTTAGAGTAGTGATGAATTCAAGCCATGGTATACCATAGAGCCCTTACAACGCACAATCCTCAGAGTCCACAGTGGTGTGGTGTGGCGTGTAATATAACTCCTCCTCACCTCATGTGGCTCTTCTTCCAGGTGATGATGTGAAACACAGTGGAGACCAGGAAGAGGGCACACAGGCCCATGCCGTACACCCAGGCTGCGATCTTCTCCCAGCGGTCGTCTGAGAGCCGGTACAGCAGTGCCATGCCCACAAACGCTGGCACGATGAGGAGCTGCACAGACAGAGAAAGAGGACGGAGCGACATTAGCCAATCTCAGCGCTATTCACATACAGATAGAACAGTAAAAGCTCTCCATTTAAGGTCTCGGTTTGAGAAATAAAGATGCCGTGGACATGAACCATCGGACCCTCCTCACCGCATGAGTGTAGCAGTTAGCAGCATGCTCATAGCGGGTAGGCTGGTAGCGGCAGTTAGCAGTAGCCCGCCTGTTCATAAACCTGAAACATACAATGAGAGTCAGTGTTACTGGGGCAGGTAGGACCATCCTCTGTCACCGCTAACTGGGTTAGTTCAAAAGCAGTGAGCTGAGCGTAGCCTTTTCCCCAACCAGGAGAGCTTTCACAAGCAAGCAAGTTCAGGAAAACAATTCATGACAAAACATCTGACATATTTGTCAGGAAAAAATATATTTTAAGCACAACTTGAAATAAACAGTCCCAGTGAGATACTAGTTCAGCCGGTAAGTGGGATGTTTTCCCTAGTGATGGAGAGGGATGCTGATATGTCATCATATTCATTGGGGCCACTGGCCCCAAAACCTGTACAAATGTAATGGATGATGCACATGAATACACTCCAACATAATGACACTGCTCTTCCTATTCTGCAATATTGCAGCACGCCGCCCTGGTGTTCCCTTAGGAAAGATCCTTAGGAAAAAGACATTGTTAAGCTAATTGGCAGGAGGAAAGGACATTTGGTTGTTCCTCTCGCACACCATGTGTCTCTGGTCTCTCATAAAAGAAACATGCTATAATATGATCATTATGGCTACTTTCACTGGTGAAAGTGTATCAATCTGTATGCCAGCTAGCTGCTGCATTTCCTGGTGAAGAGGAAACCTTCCAGTAAAGCTAGGCGCTTGCTTCTTTCAATTGAACAACAATTCATCTATTGATGACAGGAATGTTACTGATTTGAGATCAGTTACAGTTATCTACATTGCCACCACACATGAAGAGAGTACCGCTAACAATGCGCAATTCATTGTACAAACATGAACATGGCTAGCTGAGCTGTCAACCAGAGGATATGCCGTGTCTGACTGTACATTATGTACGCTGAAAGACTCTGTCATGTAATTCACCCACCTTTGAAAGCTGTTCACCCTCTTCATTACAATGCTTTGACGTAGAAACGAAAGGAAAACAAACCCAGAAAGTGCTAGCTTTAACTACGCTATGGTTTGATCCAAAAAAAAGTGTTAAATTAAGATAGCTAAATGAGCCAAAAGCCAGGGAAAGGGAGGCCCGGTTTAGCTCACTAACGTCATCAACTGTTCACTTGCACTTTTGTCCACACCAATCTGAGACTTCCAGTCCAAAACAGTACCACAAACACACTATTTTAGCCTTTTTCTTAATGTCATTCTGCTGCCAATAATACTGACTAGCTAGTTAAAACTTAAATGCTTCAAATCAGTCGTATCCATTTGCAGTGGTGGCTGTCACAACGTGCCCGGTCGGCTGCATTCGCCGAAGAATAGAGATTGTTGTTTGGGGGGCGTTCGTGAGTTTGCTCTGAGAGCGCCGGAGCGCACACTGGGTTCAACGTCATAGAGCGACCGAGTAATTTGATTGGACGAGAGGCATTCCATGAGTGCTGATCAGATTTCCAGAGTAAATGTACGAACGCACCCTTTGTTTTTTTCCCAGCATTCCAAATAAAGACCAATGATAGGACGAAAAGAGAGGGACATCAACCTATCGGACCAATCAAAGATCAGGTGATCCCTGTCTGCCGAGACCAGTCTCTGACGCTGTGAGTGGGTGGAGGATGTGTCAAAATATGTCACTTGAGACAATCTTATCTATCCGATTTGTATGGAAGGCACCAAAAAAACGAGTTATGCGATCACATAATTCATAATTCAGAGGAATTTTAAGTCAGATATAGTAGTAAGTCTTAATAATGAGATAGTAGTCAGAATTATGATGGTCATAATTCAGCTCAGTGTCAATAAACTGGAGATACCATGGCATAATATTTGCACAAGGGTGAATAATTAATATAATCACATTGCAAATATGACCTATACTACAGCTGATGTGAGTTGTAAGTTTGGTCAGAATGACCATTCAGACACAATGCAATATGCTGTTGTTATCTGGTGGTTATGTTGCACATAGGAAAGGTAACTGATAAGCCCTGTAAACAGCTGACTTACATAATACAGTTGGACTGTAACTCGATCATACAGCATTAGATAACACATAGTGTTTACGTAAGGCCTTAAGTGCAATCTCGAGGCTTAATGAAACTGAAACATTTCTGGTGTTTCAGTTATCCCAACCTCAGTGCTAAGCTCATAATCATTTTGACCTACCCAACTCTTCTCTACAACAGCATTGCACAAAACCCTCCATAGCTATGATGACTGGTACAGTAGGCTGGTCTGATTTGCACATATTCAGACATTTATTTTCCTCTCATTTGCATGTATTTGCATTTGTACCTTTAAAATAGGTACAAATACATACACAGTAGCGTCCTTCTCTTGGTCATAGGCCTATGGATGATTTGACTTAGCCAGATTTGACTTAGGGCTATGGCATATATTGTTCAATATACTGGTATGGATATAACCATAAGCCCTCCTGGTTTTATACATTTGTAAGGGCAAATGATTACAAGTAGGCTCTATGTACATTGAAAAGAGAATCCACTTCTTGCAAGATCCTGAACTTCCTGAAGATGCACATGGGAGCATCCCCAGCTGCAATGGGTTTGATGCTGAGTAGGAGAAATAGACGATTGTTTACAAGCCGTGGATGCACAGCTGAGATGGCGTCAGGGTTTTAAGAATGACATTAGCACAGACAACAGGAGGATGTGAGTCACCATATGTCAGGGTTTAATGTCTCATGTTTTGGCTTCATGGCTGTAGCTCCCCATGGTGCAACACTAACACCCCTAATGCGATACAGAACTGAAGAGAGAGAGAGACATGAAGGGTGCCAATTTCTCAAACAAACACAGGAGTTTATGGGCTCAGTGTCGTTTCCTGTTTGGGTAAAAGGCAGTTGAATATCAACAGTATGGTCTCAGTCATTATTGATATTAAGCACAGTCTGTCTCTGAGTTCAGCTATACCAGGTTTCACTTAGGTGAAACCAGTCAACTACTCATAGCTCCACTTCCATAGCCTATATTCAATGTTTTGCTATAGGCTTTGGTAAGCTATCTTATTGAAGTACATGTTACAGAATCAACATCATGTGGAATCATTTAACTGGCCCGCCAGTCAAGGCCACAGAGTAAAATACAATGTAGCTGTCGAGCTGTGTCTCTGTGGAAGAGGGGTCAAAGGTTTCTCAGGTTCCATGTAAAGCATTTCATTCACCTGTAATACTAATTCACTACAGTTCTATAGTACAATGGCAGTTCATTTGAAAAAAAAAACGTGTCATGCCATTGATATGACAATACCAGCACGGCCTATAAGAGAGGATAAAAGAGGCTTTGTGAAGCCACGTGATGCCGGGTTAAACAGCTTGGTAATTGGTTTACTCGTATTGAAATACTGGACCTCTCAAAGAAACACATGGGAATTACAATGATTTAGATGTGAGTGTATCCCAGTTCTAGTCTAGTGAAAAGGAAAAGATCCATATACCTATAGCTATAGTCTACCAATTTTAATGCTGCCATGAAAAGATGATGAGAAACGTATAATAATGTAATATTTAATAGTGTAATATTTATATGCACAGTGAAACAATGTTGACAGTGTAAGGAGATGGAAAGAAGAACCTATCATACCGTATCAAAGCATACAGTATTTAGATTATTGTCCCCCACTGATGAAATTGGACAGGGGACTATGATGATGACTGTTATGTCACAAGCTTTTTCATCCGACAGCACTGGGACAATTTTGATGAAACTCGGGTGAATGATTGGTCTTGCCATTGAGATTGTTTCAGAGTTTTGAGGTTAAATACGTCATAATACAGTGCAACATGGAGAGAGGTGTAGCCTAAAGCAGTAGGCAATATAGCCTTATGAATTTCGTAATAATAGTTTTAGAAATCAGCACAAAGCTATAAAAAGCGAAACTGATAAACTGATAAACTAAGCATTACATGTTCCGGTGTCTTTTCATTCTGGCTATGAATGCAGCTGTAGGAGTTTAGCCCAATGCAGTAGGCCTACACCCTGAATTTGAGAGTCATATTTTGTAAGTGAAGCGTGTTATGCAGAATAAATAACGACAGTTGAGTGATTTGAAATACGGAGGCCAGAGTTGTGTAACGTCGGTGTATAGCCAGTAGCATTTGTAACCAAATAATTTGGCTACAGGTGCAAATGTTTGTCTTAGCCTATTGGCGCAAGTTTTTGCAATGTTTGTTTAAAAAGATGACCACAAGGAATTGGACACCAATTGTGCCATCCAAACCAGGCATTAGTGAAAAATCATTGCCATGCTCTCATAACCCCTTTGAATCAACACATCAAACTTCAGTAATATAAAATTGTAGTTGGGTCTCCACTCCAACAACTAGACTTAGAGATAGAGTTAAGTTAATTGGTCAAGTACTGTAGCTAACAAGCTGAGCATGGCGTGCTCTTAACTTAGAGTACATTGGTCTCTGTGGCTGAGGATTACTAACATAGTCTCTGGATAGAGGCATGAGAGCCTGTACCATATCAAGATTATAGCCCTTGCATTTTTTGCAACCATATCAAAAACATATTCAGATATTGATAGCATCAATCCACATCCTGTAGAAGGCTGTCTTTACAGTATTGTAACCTATTGTCAACTGTAGGGCATAGGTTTGGGTTCCAAATCAAAAATGAGATTGTCAAAGGATAATTATATTTTTGAGAAATGTTTTTTTTTATTATTCTAATACCCAGCTGAACGAGATCCATTGAGATTTCTAAAGCTCCTGGAGCATATTATTTGTAATCTCTTGATACATTGCAGGTTATGATGACATATCTGCGTCAACTAGTACAAACACAATACTTTCAGGAATCTTTCTCTCTCTCTCTCTCTCTCTTTCTCTCTCACTCTCTCTCTCTTTCTACCCCCCCCCCCTCTCTCTCTCTCTGTTAGATCTGTGCAAGGTGCATAGATGAAGCATTTCTCAGGACCGGGATTACTAACAGCTTAGACGCCGTTCATGTGTTCATCCTCATGGTACAGTCAGATCACGGCCAAAGCCGCCTCAACTTCGGAATCCGTCTCACCTACGTGATCATTTTATGGATGGACAGGATTGATTTATTTCACATCCAATGGACTCATTTTGTTTTAATTCAGATTTAGCCTCGTACTCTCCTTCTTTTAGTGTAACTGATTCAACCATACAGACTAATTGATAATTAGTTGGCTAGGTGTTCTACAGCTGTTGTCACCTCTGTGATGACCCTGTGTTGAATAGTGGAAGGTTTTATTATGTCTGGAACAATTCACACCTGCTAGCTCTCATGAGGCCTGCTTTCTGGAAGACTCTCCCCTTTCAGCACCAGCACAACAGAACAAATGACAGATGATACGCAGCCAGCATCGAAATATTATAAACACACAGACCAAGTATCAACAGTG
Organism: Nansenia antarctica; assembly: GCF_963989245.1. NCBI lineage: Eukaryota > Metazoa > Chordata > Actinopteri > Argentiniformes > Microstomatidae > Nansenia > Nansenia antarctica. Next base: position 56,703,404 of record NC_137675.1, on the reverse strand, counting down.
TGTCTTAGGCAGGGTGACAAAGGAAATTAGACAGCCAAAAGTGACATTTCCCTGCAGGCAAGCATACAAGTTGCCTATTTTGACACATGGTAGGATCTTGATAATCTGTTTCTGTTGATATATTTTCTAATGTGTAGTAAAATGTGTGGTAGAATCTCGAATGAACTTAAATATCAAGTAAATCAAGTCTGTTCCAAATGAACACATCATATTTGCAGATAACTATTAGACTTGACTTGACTTGATGAATTGCAAATCTGTCCTACTTAGAGGGGTGTGTGTGTACTTAGGAATACCACTGTTCTCTCCAGTGTCACAGGAGATACAGGTTTATCTAGTCAGGGCATTCCCTCATATCTCCAATCAGTGCCCTAGGCTGAATGGACCCTGAATTCAGGAAAGAGCCATGCATGTGCTCCGACACTTCTATTAGGGTTGAGATGTAGCAGCTTTTCTTGAAAAGTCTCATATTTATTTTTCCACCGTTGAAAGGTATCATTGGCATTGTACTCTGGGTGCTTATTACTACATGATAGATTTGCACATCTTTTATCTGCACCTGCAAGCGATCTAGGAATGATATTTTTGGACATTCAGCCAACAATCTTATCATTATGACCTGTTGAATATGTACTGAATATTTCAACATCAACCTTTGTCTCCATGTATTCGGCTTCCGATATATTCGTATATTTCGGCTTATGTCCATTTGGGTTGGGGTATCATTTGTTAAACTCCATCCTAGATAATGAGGTGAACAGAGAGTAATGTCAAGTCTCATGGAGTTACCGGTTACAGTAGCAGGTGACACTAGAATAGATGTTAAACTGAAGTCGCTGACTGAGTTGGTTGAATCCAGTCTAGCAATCATAATGTCAAAGGGGTTAGCAGGTAGCTTAATTGGTCACCACAAATAACCTTTCAGCTATGGCGGAGGGAGGTGATTAAAGGTGCACATCTTAAAATAACAGAGGGATCTGGCCTTTGCACTCAGGGCATGACCCTAATTGGAGAGCACTTCCCCTTGGCTGAACTGTATTTGTGGTGACCGTGATCTCTCCAACAGTCATATAATAGGTTACTGTGCACTATACACAAGACACCCTAGACATGTTGGATAATCTCCTAATATCCCAAACTAGGCCCCACCAGTCTGTCTTGTCAGAAAGCATTCCTAAAAGCCTCATCCAAACGTTTGCTAAAGCCTTTGATGAGGCGGTAAAGCCTATATGACCAATCTCAATGATGTCATTTTGAAAAACCAGGCAATGCTTTGTTTTACTGTAAAGATAAACGGTATATTTGTGTTGCAATCCACATTAGAGCTACGAACATACAGAAAAGGTTGGAGAATTGCAACTCCTATTTTGTCTAGTAACACAAATGTTATGAAGCTACTTGTTTCCTTGTCGTTTATCAGTTGTGATATTCCTGCCTCAAGGCAAGCTGTTGGCTTCAGGGATCAACCAGAGAACAGTGAGCCACTCTGTCTCTTACCGTCTCAGCTCGGTCCTGTGCAGTTCATATCCCATCACTGTCCAAGCCACCAGGAAAACAAGTCTTACAAAGTAACGAAATACAAACAGATTAGAAAAAAAAAAAAGAAATATATACAAAATGTATAGTCAAGCAGGCCTAGTCCTCTCAGACCATAGTGCTTTTCTTCTCCCTGAAGTCCGGACTGGGTGGCTCATATGACGTGATCATGTTAGCTTGATCCCAGTGCGGTGGTGCAGGGGAACTCTGCATAACAACCAGTCTGATTGGAGATTGTTTGGGTTCTGGATCCGGTGCGTACTCCTTGGTCGGATCCTTTCCCCTGCAGTCATACATTATACAGGATATCAGGAACACAAGGAGCAAGATAACGTAGCTGGCGATGAGGATGCAAAGGTTCAAAGTGACAGGGTCGATTTCCTGGAAGTTTTCCGGAAACCCCATGATGACTGCCTCATACTGCGTGGCCCGCTGGCCCAGACGAACAGGTGATGACTGTGGAGGGAGGATGACACTCGCCTTCTGTGGAGAGAAGATCAGTAAACTAGCCAGTGGCAGCAGGGCTTTCTCTCTATCCTCTTCAATCTCCTCTTGTTCTCATTCTCATTCTCATTCTCTCTGTCTCTCTGTCTCTCTCTCTCTCTCTCTCTCTCTCTCTCTCTCTCTCTCTCTCTCTCTCTCCCTCCCTCCCTCCCTCCCCCCCCTCTCCCTCCCTCCCCCCCCTCTCTCTCCCTCTCTCTCCCTCCCCCCCCTCTCTCTCCCTCTCTCTCTCTCTCTCTTTCTCTCTCAGATCAGAGTGGATACATGGCTTTGTGGTAAAAATACTTTAATCCATGCCACTCCTCTAACCTTGAATTTCTGTGATCAATGATTAAAGCTGCTCAGTTTAATAACTTAAGCCTCTGTTGTAATTTCAGTAACTGTGCAGTCGGCCTACGGGATTCTGTTAATTTACAAAGAACGTTGTTGGAAAAATCCCTGTGTTATATCACCAGAATCTGTTCATCAGTGCGTATTCATTTCTACAACAGCATGGGTTTACAGAATAAAAAAGAGAAACCAGGGTGTGGACAGCCTGCATGTCATTACTATGGGAACATGTGTGTGTGACGCATTTATGTGTGTGTGTGTGTGTGTGTGTGTGTGTGTGTGTGTGTGTGTGTAGGTGTGTGAGTGTGTGTGTGTGTGTGTGTGTGTGTGTGTGTGTGTGTGTTTGTGTTAGTTTGTGTGTGTGTGTGTGTGTGTGTGTGTGTGTGTGTGTGTGCGTGCGTGCATGTGTGCGTGCGTGCATGCGTGTGTGTGTATGTGTATGTGTATGTGTATGTGTATGTGTGTGTGTGGTGAGCTTAATCTTGATTGTGAGTGGGGATTGAGAGAGAGAGCCATCTGGCTAAATAGAGACCAGAGAGGGTGACTAAAAAGCCACTCAGAAAAAAGTCGACAAGGGCCTATTTTTTTGTTTTGTTTTGTTTGTTGTTCTCAATTTTACAGGCTTTGATAAACATATTTTAGGGGGCATTGCGATCTTGAAGCCAATTGGTCAGATAATGTTGATGTCAGACATTGCTAAAGAACGGGGATTGACACACTCTCTGTACTAAAGGAAGTATCCAAGGCCGGATTAGTTGAAAGTGTACTCTTCAGGTCATGCTAGATTAGAAAACCATGACATGCAGGTCTTTTCATTACAAGTACATTGTTTTACTTAAAACATTCATTGCAATCTATTCATTGGATAAAAATAATGCTTTTTAGCACACTCCTTTTGCTGCCCTATGAATTCAAACGGAGAAAAATACACAAGCAGCAGAGGGCAGTCATAGGCAACATTAGCTGTGCCATAGGAAGAGTGCAGCACCATGTCTAGGATGGGAATCTGAACTTTGACCCAGACTAAAGCCATAGACTCCCCTGCATCTGTCACGTATGGGAAAATGCGTAGTGCTTTACGTTGCATAGTGCTGTTGGTTATCAATCATTTGTATTTTTGGCACTTCACTGCAGATGGGTATGATTTGATTAGATTCAACTTTAGTGCAACTACTGCATGATACAGTTTCACACTGTATTATTGTATAATGAAAACAGCAGATCATTGATTTAAGTGACATTATCGAAATGAAACAGGATAGATAAGAAGAATATGAATAGCCATTACTAGTCTAAAGCCATTACTAGTTCTCAATGTCTTTAAGGCCAACCTCCTCTAGAAAACTCTAAAGTGACCATATCAGTGTATTATTATAGACATGCCTGAAACAGAAGACCCCATGGTTCAGAACAAAGAACAAAACACCACAGAGTAACATAAACATTCCCCAAACTTTTTTTTATCCCTGTCAAATCATAAAACTGTGTGTTTAGGAAATACTTTTACCATTAGTTCCAATATATTTTTCATAATCTAAAGAGAGAAACTATGAACCTCAAGTAAACCTCACTCACTGTTCTGCTATTTGAGAACTTTAACCCAAAACAGTCAGGCTCAGGGTAGGTTGAGCACTGGAAGTACTGAATTAGTTTTGTGTTACTTTACAAAATGCACAGCTATCAAGTCTCTACAAAACAGTTGATCATCTCTGATTTCTTGATCTCTTGAAAATAGAAATAGACAGTTATGTTGTTAAACTGTTATTTTTTTTTTGCAATTCTTTGAGAGTTTTTCATTGGTAAAATGTATTTGTTATACAGATTTCACATCTTGGGGCCAGATTTCTGTGCAGAATTTCACCATCCCAGCATGGTGGACCTTGAGCACAGCGACAGCTTCAGGAGAGTCCAGCATGTGGAGCAACTCAGAGTTGTCCATCACCAGCAGGATGCCAGTGATTTTCCTAACTAGATTGGTTTGCATTTTCAGGTGGGAAGAGATATTCACCCGGCACTGCCCGAGCACCACACCCTGGGTGCTGGACCAGAGCCCTGTACAGGGGCTTGGTGGCTACAATAGCAGCCGTTCATCTCAGTCACAGCCTTGGCTGCCTCATAAGAGGAGACGCACATAAAGCCAAAGCCCTTGCTGCGTTTCCCCTCCATCATCACCTTTGCACTGGTGATTGTTCCGATGTGGGAGAATTCCTTGTGCAGATGCTGGTCATCCCAACCATCATCCAGGTTTTTGCACATCCAGATTGAATCCTTGGTATCTGGTCGTGTGATCCTGCTTTATCTGCTCAAATTGGCACTTCATCTTGGGCTGGCACTCTCCTTACTGATCTCTTTGATCTGATCCACTGATCTGGGCATCCTCATCCTTTTTCAAAGTCACAAAGCCGAATCCCTTGCACTGTTTTTTATCAGTCATGACCCAGGGCTGGTCCATATCCTTCAAAAATGTCTTTCAGCTTTTCATCATCCAATTTTGGCTCCAAGTTCAGCCTCTCATCTTTGCGAGATTTAAAGCGTCCAGTAAATACTTTCTTGTCTTCTAATAACGCGCTGTAGGGATTCTGTGTCTCCAAAAGTGTTTAGTCAAGCAATGTCTTTATTGTCCAAGCAAAATAGTACCATACAGTACACAGCTCATACTGGGTAAAGAAAGGCAACTCAATACAATTACATTGTATGTTTGAGAGGCACACATGATATACAAGAGACCCCAAAGGTGTGGCTACCCTGGAGGTGGGCAGCGGTTAACAATAACAGGGGGCAAGGGTAGCCTAGTAGCCTGGGCATGTCAATGAAAGCCAGGAGAACAACAGTCAGTCAGTATCAGGCATTCAAGATGTGACTAGCAGACCCCTTTCTTATCCTAATGCCTGCAGACACATAGTCATATTTCCTTAAAGCGCAACTTAGCCAACAGGGTATCAAAGTGCACAAAGCTGTATCCTTTTGAGCCATTCTTATCACAAAGCAACTTGCAAAAAGGGTGCTGCCAAATTCAGAGAATGAGAATGTCGAGGAGGACCTTGTTGTCAATAGACTTCTCTAAATGCTGCCAACCCCGCTTTCCTCAGAGAAGGGTCATACTGAGACCACATGATGCGCATAGGTTGTCCATTAAGAATATCAAGGCTCATTGTGTGTAGGGCACATGCAGCATCAGCTTGTTCTTGATAGTTAATGTTAATGTTAATGTTAATTTTATTTATAATGCGCCCCCCATCCAACTTTTACATCGGCCCGGGGCGCAGCCCGGGTAGAGGAACAGATAAAGACAAGGACAAGGACAAGGAACACAGAAAGCAAACAGACACAGACTACTTAAACGAACAACTCAAGGGATACAATTTACAACAAATAGGGAGTAGACTTAGGGAACATCATTGACGAAGAGGTGGGTTTTTAACTTGGCTCTAAAGGAGTCCAGAGTGGGGGCAGACTTGATGGCGGAAGGGAGCGCGTTCCACAGGGTCGGTGCTATCACCGCAAAGGCACGGTCACCCTTCCTCTTGAGGTTGGTGCGGGGGACCCTCAGGCTGAGATGGGCGTCGGACCTGAGCCTGGGCCTTGAGGTGGAAGACAGTTCCAGGAGGTCCTTGATGTAGGGTGGGGCGAGACTGTTGAGAGCTTTGTAGACAAAGGTGCAGATCTTGAATAGTTAATGTAAGGATATCCAAGGGATCAGCAAGAGATCTGTATTAACTCTTTATATTGTATCACTATAGTCTAGTTACTGCTCCTGTGTTGAAATAAATGAAGAAACCGTTTAAAAGTAAGGGTTAAAAGTATTACGCATATTATCATTCCTCCATTAAATGTAATTTATTTTTCTTTTGGTATCACAAATAATATGTGCTTTAATGTCATTTCAATAATGTCCTTTGAACAAGTAATATCCTTTGAAACATCATCAGTAGCTGCCTCAATCCCATTTCACTAAGGATCCTCCCAGGAACACGTTTGAGATTCTGCGCCATCCTCTCAGATCCAGCAGGGGGTGCAGTTAGTAGGTAGTGTACAACCATGTGACAGCAAGCAATAGAGTATTTCATGAAAGGTAGAAAAGGCCAATGTTTTCTCTGGGTAATGAGTCTTCATTGAGTAATCATGTCCTCTGTACGTCAGTCGCTTCGTCGTATCACAAATGTTCTGGTCGAGCTCCAAAAACCGGCATCTGGAAAAGGCAGCTCTACTACGCCTTGTGAGGGCTTCAGCAATAATTGAATCAAGCTGTCTCTGCCGTGTTTGCATTTGAATGCAGAAGATTTCAAACCTATATTTTTCATTACATCAACCATTTCTTTCTTTCGAATGCGCCACCGTTTTTCCAATGAAAAATGGCAACTTCTGCAAGGTAATGCAGTGTGGATGCAATGTGGATTAAATTGATTCCAGCATTCAGAATTTCAGGATTAGTTTAGGCAGTTTTTTCCAGTCCATACAGCTTCACATTCAACATTACTGCACTGAAAATAGGATTGGGTCATAGTTTAAGATGTTGTTGTTTTTGTCCATGGGATGTTTATGTTGTTGTGTTTTTGTAAATGATTAGAGGAGAGGATACACCAGGTTTGTCTGTTGTATGTCATGCCCATGGGTGGGGTCTCTACTCTTACCATATCTGGGAGGTAGATCTTTCCCAGCACAGACCTGGTGCCAGGGTGTCCGGCTGTCTCCACGGGCCAGACAAGGAGGCAGAGATGGGAGAGCGGGGAGAGAGGATATGTGTACAAACCTACAGGAGGGCCTTGGACTGCCAGGCTGGAGCCTGTGTGCTGAGGATGTTAGGGGAGTTTGTCTATGCTTCGACTCCTCTGCTAACAAAAGCCTCTCTCTCTCTCTGGTAGAACACCGAAGACTCTACCTCAGAGACGCAACTCCGCCGAATGTTTGTTTATTTTCACAGCGTGCTAATTCTCTGTGGTGCCCCTCCCTCCCTCAGACATATCCTGTGCCCCCACCATCACTCCCACCCTCACAACAAATAAGGTACAAGGCGTTCATAAAAGTCCCTCCCTTTGGTGCTGAACTACAAACTAGGGCCCAAGGAACCTTTTTCTAGCACAATGGTTTCACAAGCTTAAATACTGAACGACATGGTGCTTTGTCTTTCCCCACATGTGTTTAAGCACTCTTTTCTCTATTTCCACTAGTATCACTGTGAGGACCAATGGTATTTTGGAGTACTGTATCAATCAAAAGTCAGCATTTTTATATTCAGAGCTTTGAATGCTTTCATTTACAGAAATGGTCTGGAAAAAATGATACTCCATGCATTGAGTGACAGTGCTGTGTTCTTTCTATTACAAAACTGAAAGAATCATTTGCACAAGAGTTTTGAGAGAGGAAAGCCATTCTGGTAAATAAAGAAAAACCTTGCAAAACAGCGTCAAGAGCCCTCAGACCTTTTTGTTTTGATAATTTTAGGTACAAATGTTGATGTGTGTATCAATTTCCTCCCTCAACTCATAAAAGCTAGTCCCCCTCAATGTGGCAAAGGTTTCAGTTTCCCAATGACGTTGGCTGGGTATCATTTAGTCTTCTGAGTAGCCTATATCTTACAGTGTAGGTTGCTGAGACCGGTTTATATCTAAAGAGTGGAATAGGAGTCAACCAAGAAAACATTTGTTACAAAAGTTTTAAACGTAATGTTTCCCTCCTTTTTTATACAGTATATCCTAACACATCCAGTTCAGGGTTAGGGTTAGTTCAGTTCCTTTTCGTAAGGGTTTGTCAAGCTGAGGAAAATAAAAGTTCAATATGGACGCAGTCTTCTTTACTGGGCATAAGGGAACTATTACTCACTCTAAACTCACCAAGCAGCACAGTGCATGAGACACTGAGGCCAGCAGATGTTGTAAACGTGACCCTGTCCTTTGTGTCTTCAGACTCCAGGAGTTACTCCAGAGATGTTCCATGAGGTAAGCAAAGAGGCAGCGTTATGCAATCAGAAGACAGCTGAGGGCAGCTCCTGTTCAGCCGCAGTGCGTACAAATACCACGGGAGAGACATAGTGGGTCAGAGAGGTACACAGGTGGTCTGGACTGAGGAATCGCAGTTTGAGAATAGGTTTGGTGTGTGTGTGTGTGTCTTTCAGAATGTTGTGTATGAAAAGTATAATCTAAAAACATGAAATGGAGTCTTGAGGACGATTAACCAATGTATGACTAGAATGGAAAGGAATAAGCTTACTCGCATTGTTAACATTATGAATAATTATTTTGATCGTTCTAACTTGATGAAACTAGTCACATTTTCAGTAAATTCCCACTCGCCAGGCTTTTCTTAACATATGGGGAGGGAGGTGTTACTGTCCTCAGGTCATTGCATACTGTACTGACGTCTTGCCCTGTCTTATAAAGTAGCATAGCCATCAGCCTTGCTCTCTTGGCACAGGCCCCAAAACCCACAGTCATCACAGTTCCAACTGACCCCTCCCTCTCCTCTAGGCCCAAGCGATTGAATGACCCAGCCTGATATATTAGTGTCGAGGCTACAATGATTACACTGATCCTTTCAGATTGATGTGAGACTGGACGACTGTCACAGTTCCGATTGACCTCTCTCTCCTTTAGGCCCTAGTGATTGAATGATATATTAGTGGTGAGGAGGCCACAATGATTAGACTGATCCTTTCAGATTGATGTGAGACTGGACATGGGTGGAGCCGTATGAACCTATTGGACAGCAACGGGCGACCTTAGGACTGAGGCGCTCACAGATCTGATAAAGGCCTAAAGGGAGCCCTTTCCTTCCTGAATGGCGGACTGTTTGTGTTAGCCCGTCCTCCGTCTCTTCTTCTGGGTGTGGGAACCTGCTCCTCCCAGAGCTCATGGCTTCCTCTAGTCAAGGACCTCACACAGCAGGACCAGTCCCTCTGTCATGTGACCTACATTTAAAGCCCAGTCTGGGACTAGGAGTGCTTTTAATGGTGTTATGGTGTTCAAATGTGATAGAAGACAAAAAAAAGAGTTAGCGAAGATGCAGAGTACCGTTGGTACTTCTCTGCCAGCCATTTTGCTGACACACCACTGTTTTCTTAGGCCATACTTTATTATCTTGTCTTGCCATCTGTATGAACAAAAACTATTTATATTCTACAGGCTTAAACCACATTGCTGTGTACAAACTAGGTTTTACTCGTTGCTGTGCACATAGGTGGTTGACTTTCACTTGTTTAAATCTTCCATAGCACAAAACATACCTCCCGAGGAGCTCAAATTGACACGAGGGGCCCATTGAGTCCAGTAATAAGTCAACGGGAGCTGTAAAATCGATGCCCTGGCCGCGTCCCTCTCACCATTGTCCCGCATACGTCATCGGAAATGCTTGCGCTCTCTTCCCTAGGCAGCGCTCAGAAGAATGTCCATGGCTGATTAAGAGCATGCTCAATGACGCTGCAGGACCACATTAGAGACCCCCCCACCGTGGCCCACAGTAACCTATTCACACTCCAGGATGAGGTGCTGCTGGGTAGCGGCATCCCGCTGCTCTCAGCCTGGACACATTGCCTTGTTATTCTCCCTCGCTGACCAGGTCCCAGGCTCCCTCACTGTTTTATGGGGCCATAGCTTCAGAGTGTGAAGGTTACCTGACAGAGCGTGGCAAATAGGAGGGCCTCTGGCTTTACAAAACTTGAAACACAAGGGCGAAAGAAGTCAAAGTGAACATAGCGGATTGGTCGTTGTTGTTGAGGCTATCTGCATTGAAGCTATGGAAATGATTCATTCTTTTTCTTTCATTGCTCCTTCAGTGTTGTCTGAGATTTATGAATCTAAATCACGACATTGTATTAGTTTGTTTCTGTTGAGGTGGAATAGAGCGGTGGAAGCTGGTTTCTGCTTTGACCACGGAACAACATGGATGTGTACAGGTTTATAAAGTCCAGAGAGGAAAATGTAACTCTTTACAAAGTGGCTCAGCTGTTCAGATGAAAGGAAACCAAGTGCTGTGAAGAAGCTACTTCCCATGACATCATTGTGTTTGTTAAATGACCTCTGCAGCTGTGTCAGACACACCTTCTCATTTCCTCCCCAAACCATTCCAATTATTCAGTTAATTTACTAAGGGAAAAAAAATACTGCTCAGACTTGCCAAGATGTTTCTTGGCACAAGTGCAATAATATGATACTGGAAAGAGTGAACACCTTGCATTTTATTGCTGTAGTTAAACCGAAATGAATTACAGTTGTGGTCTTCAAACACATAAGCTTTAAGTCATTGTCCACCATCTTTTTACAGTTAGATTCTGAACACAGGGGACGTATCAATCATAGAACTGTTTTTTTCTGGATTTAATAAGATGTCAGAGAGAGAGAGAGAGAGAGAGAGAGATAATTTTAAGAGGGAGGGAGGGAGGGAGGGAGGGAATTTTAATCAAGACAGCAAGGCAGTGAAGAAACATTGATTACCAAACAACTCTTCAATTACAGTTTCCCAATCCCTTGTATCTAAGGAGAAATGGCAGATTGAGAACAGATTTCCTGGAGCTTAGTTAGTAAACACTGTGGAGGTTGCTTTCTTCCTGTTGGTGTCAGAGACTGACATGAAACAGCACTCTTGGTCTTCTACACTATGACAGGAGGTATTGTTCTTCTGTTGTTTCAACGAGGGCACAAGGATTAGATTGTTTCAGGGTGAAAACTGACACGTTGGCCACACATACTATTCCCGTAACTGCCTTGTTGTCATAATATTTGTCTAACTCAGCTAACTCAGCTTTTGGACGATGCATTTTGCGCGTCTTGATACAGCAGATAGACTAAACCGCAGTCCAAAAGAATTTCAAGAAAACGGCCTGATTCATCTCAAATGATATCACAGCGAAACCATGCTTGACAAGGCCTAGAATTATACCGGTCTCTCTCTCTTTCAGACACATGGATTCAATGTATCTACAAGCTTGATGGAGTTAACAATGCGGTCACGATAGGATGTCACTTTGTGGTTTTTCCTTTGTGCAGTTTTTCTGACGTCTTTCCCTCTTTGTTGCATGGTGGGACTTTTCCCCTTCACCTGCAGCTGGTTGTGGCTCACAAAAGTTGAGAGAATTATTGATTGATGAGGAAAGACCAACAAAGGCCAACACTGTTACCAGTGCACTCCTGGGTTTAATTAGGAAGTGAGTGCAGAGAAAGACAGAGGGGGGTCTGGTAGCAAGGAGAGAGAGGTAAAGGAGATAAGAGGTCAAATGACTACATCTAACACAATCGATTATAAGATGAATGTGTTCACTCAACAGTTGGTCTTTGTTGGGCATTTGGGGAGCTGCAGTTAAGTTTCAGTCATCAAGATATTATCAGTTGTGATGGCCAATTGTTAAGACTAAGGGGAAGAGAGTCCTGCAGTTTGACAAAGAATCTCTGAAAACAATCGTTTGAAGTGGCCCAGACTAGCACCCTCCCATAGCTTTACACAATGCACTATACTCAATAATGTCTACTTATCTTTTACACGTTGTACTCTACTGAGAGTTAGTTCATTTCAAGTTACATCACGCTACATCATTCATGTTACATTTCAGCCAGATAAAAAAAGAAGAAGAAAAAAAAAGAAAGATCATCAAAGTTTCAAAAGAAAAGTTGTATCCATTGCATTAAAAATAACAGTGAGCCGGTTTGAGTTAAACAATCCATGACATCCTCTAACCTTATGAGTTGTTGAGTTTATCAGGAAGGGCTTTACCTCCAGTGTGCATGGGAATGAGGACAAACCCACCGGGTAGGACCCCAGAGACAGCAAGCAGGCAGCACTTCAGACACCTCTCTGTGAAGAGTTGGCAGAGCATGAAAGAGAGACAGTGTAAGGCAGTGCTATGGAGGCAACTGTTGTTCAAGCCATTGGTGGCTTCACATCCAGAGTGGCTTATCTGTTCCTTTTAAGATCAAATGTGCAGTCCCGATATAAGGGTGGGGTCTAGATTTGTTCCCATTAAAATGTAATTCTTTATCTTCTTTAAAATGTAATTCTTCATGTGAGTTGTAGTCATTACTCCCGTTTGGCTAAATATGAGACAGCTGTGTTCGTTGGGTATTCACCGAATTTATTTATTTCATCAAAATGATTTATCCTCCCAAATATCTTGTAATATAACTATTTATTTAGGAGCTAACATAATCTTGAATGATGATTGCCTTGGATGATTCACGATGCTTACTTTACTCATTACTCATTTGTCATGGGTGGAACGCACTGTGTATTTTAGGTGAAGTACTGACTGGTACTAAGGTTCTCTGACCGGTAAAGAAAAAAGCATAGCTAGTCAAGAGGCTTGGAGTATACCTTTCAGTTATCAAGAACGTGATACAGGGAAAAACTATTTCTTTGGAAACTATTAGACATCTGCTGCAGAAAGAAACCATCTGATTTCCAATGGTTAAGTTTTGCAGTATCCACTGAACCAGTGAGCACATTGCTCATGTTCAAGAAATGGGAGTGTCAAGGCTGATAAGCAGGCTAACTGCCTATTGTTTCCTGCATCAGCTGGCCTGGGTCCATGGTCCCTGTGTCAGGTGGGGTTTAGAGGGGAAGTGGTGACATGGGCCAACCCTCCGGGGGGAAGAGAGCTGACGCACTCCCCAGCTCCTCAACCAACCCACCACATACAGAGCAACCTATACTTAGAACTTAACTTAAAAACGTAACATAACTGTTAAGAAATACTCTCACCAGACGAATGTAAAACAAACAAAACAGTTGACAATAACCTCCCATGCAGTGAATTATTAAACCACAATATGTGTTCCTTTCCTCCAACAGCCTAATGATAACAGTCGCGTGACCTCACAAGAGGTGATGAAAACATAATTCTGAAATATTTGGCTCTCATGTTCGTATTCAACCAAGGTCATTGATTGGGCGTCATCTGAAATAGTAGCTCAGATAAGGTAACCTTTTACTCCTCAGGTTCCTCATATTTGGATTGTTTCAAGCTGTTTATGGTTTAGCCATGCTTCAGCTGCACTGTTTGTTTCAGCCAAATATTGAATTGAATTGAACTAATGTCAAACTCATTACTTTTAATTGGCGTTATCCCATCTTGGCTTTGAACAGCTAATCGTTGCCTTTGGACTTCTGACATCTGGACTTCAATCTCATTTAAATAATAGGATTTGTTTAAAACTTATTTCATGTTATTGATCAACAAAATAGTTTGCCACTCTCTGGAATGCATTGGTTGTGTAAGACACATAAAGGTGACGTACACAGAGTGCCTGTCTGAGATGCCAGATTGAAAAAGAGGGTATGGCTTGTGGAGAGCACCTGTTAAGTCTCATATCAGGTCACCCCTTTTTCCAACTTCACTGTTTCTTACGTCTAGCTGCTCGTAACCTGTCATGCAGAGAGAGGGAACTCTACTGAGTAATTAACATTTGATCTCAGAATCAGGTGTTGGAATGACTCCACAGTCTCACCCTATAGTGTGTTCCCCACAGCGTGTGGTGAGGTTAGCTCTCAGAAGTGACAAAGTGTGTTGTAGGTGCTCCTCTGACGCAAGCAAACCATTTAGTTGTAGTGTCTGGTGTCACAGGGACGCATAGCAACGCAAATGCTGCCTATAAATATACCTCCACGTCCGTGCTATTTTAAACCAAGTCAAACAGGAGAGTTCAACTTCCTTTTACCTTTGGGAATTCATGTAGTGAAATTTAGAACAATTTATGGATTCAGTTGCACTAATTAGATGAGGATTATTTAGATTTCATCCATGTGTAATAAATGGTGAAGATTGTTTTTGGGCAGTCACAGCATAAAGTGATGTCACCTTTAATTTGACCCTGACAGAGGTAAAAAATAAAATACAAAAATATTCTAAGTTAATAATGTATAATACATGTGTTCATTTGGTTCTGAGTAGATAGATATCGTACAGTAAATTGACGTTAATGTTGGAGGATGTTGATGAAATGTGTGTTACATCCCCATCACAAAAACAAAAGTTTGTTTCTTACACTAAATGCATGAAATTGTCCTTGATGGTCCTGAAAAAAATCTGTCCTCAATCATAGTTCAAACAATCAACAAAGGGTAGGCTATAACACGTGTATTAGGCTGTATACACAATGGGACCCCAAGGCAAAGGACTTAGAGACCTACTAGTGTGCGTCACAAGAGAAAGGAACACTTCCTTCAATTCAGTATTGAATGTTAAAGTCACACCACTTATTTTAGTTTTCAGTAATACTATGGTGCTTCGTCTTCTTTGACAAATAAGTGCCTGAGTAAGTTTCACAAGTTGTTTGATAGAACATCCAACATATTTAGTCATTCAGCCATGCTGTGGCATTCATAATGCACTCAGAATTCTGGGATGAAACTGACACTAGTTAAATGTTTAAATATTGATGAGAGTTTATTAAACCTCACTATGACCTATTAACAATGGATGTACTGTTAACAGAGAAGTAATACAAATGATACAATAAAATGGAATAGAATAATCTAGATCATTTAATATCTCTCAAAATATGAAATACATTTGCTGCTGGCACCAGCAGGTGACAAGATTGTGAAGAGAAGTCAATGATTCCAAATAATCTTGTCATAATTACAATGGATACAATTGTAGTTGTTGTGTAGATCAAAGTGCTTATAGAGAGTACTTAATAAAAGCTTATTTGATGTACATTCTATTTCATTTTAATCATATTCCCTCACTGTTCAATACTACACATAACATCATAAGTATTGCATACATACTGTAAGCATCTAATGTATCTGTCAGTTAGACTTGTTTTGTTGAATAAAATAATAAACTTCAAACAAAAACAAATGTTTTTGTGTCTGTGATACCACATAGCGTAAATATATCATTACACATATTAACAAGTACCATATTTCCATGCCAGGTAATTGAACAATTCTCTGTGAAATGTAAAAGAACAATCAGACTCTATCACATATGTGCACATGATGAAACATGGTAAATAAAGCATGATTCATTGTTCTCCATTTTCCCATTTCCTCCTCCTTTCATAAAGGGTTTCAAACCACAATCCCTCCCTATAAATCCAAGTGACCAGATGCAACAGTGGATTAATGAGTTACTTCCTCTCCATTGCTTTGTAAAGTGGTAATTCATCTTAATTCTGATACTTTCAGTTTGGCTGTCTGCCCAGCTACCCAGATGTGGACAGTCTGTATGACAGATAAAAACCCCAACACTTCTTAAAAGTGAAGACGTTTTGGCATGTTAGCCTTCAGAGTCCATGGTCAAAGTTTCACAGTTCAATGGCTCACCACATAGCCCGCAAGTCGACCATGAAAACATCTCCTTACAGCTGTGTCTCCACTCCCAAACGACGTCACACTAAACTGCCACGCTCATTTTTCTCTCGCACCCAACCACGTCACATGCCCTTTTCTTCTAGAATCAGTCTTTCCCTTCATGCAAAAAGGCTCCTCTGGTTGGCGACCAGTGCGGTTTGGCTCTCCCTCCGCCTCTCCTTCTTTCTCTCCAATCTCACCTTCCAGCACACTGCACTTGACCCCAGCAGCACCAGTCCAGAAGATAACAGCACCAGCCCAAAGTAGGAGATTGTTGACCCATGGGAGTTGAAACTGTAGGCCACAGCAGTAACCACGATCCCTGCGATGAGGACCACCACGCCGAAGGGCACCGTGCAGCGATAGCATGACAGTTCTGCGCCGCCTGTGGCTGCAGTCAGCTGGACTTCATTGATCAGGGGGATGGCTACTGATGTCACAGGGGCGGGAGTGTGGTCATTGTTGTTAGCCTTCTCCAAGAGGACTCTTTCTGGGGCTGCTGGCACTGTCATGGTGTCTTTGTTAGGTTCCTCTGGCATTGCAAGATCCAGCATCAAGTGTTTGCTTGTAATGAACCACAGATGGGTCCTCACTTTTCGCTGTGCTATTCAGTTGCTCTGTCAGCATGTCCCAATCTATGTAAAGAAACATGTCAATTGTTATGTTAATACGGAAGGGAATGTGAAAATTCTGATGATCATCGTGTTGCCTAATTTCTATACCTTGCTGGACACAGCAGGGCAAACTACAGCTTTCCAAGGTATCATTCAAATATTAAATGTTTGCAGATACTCTCAGCAGTCATTGTAAAGACCTTAGGACCTACGCCTTGGTTTTGCATTCTGTAACATCATGCAACCT
>NC_137675.1:56501895-56681895 GCF_963989245.1 Nansenia antarctica | reverse complement strand
CCCAATCCCCATCTCCCACCCCAATCCCCATCTCCCACCCCAATCCCCATCTCCAACCCCAATCCCCATCTCCAACCCCAATCCCCATCTCCCACCCCAATCCCCATCTCCCACCCCAATCCCCATCTCCAACCCCAATCCCCATCTCCCACCCCAATCCACATCTCCAACCCCAATCCCCATCTCCCACCCCAATCCCCATCTCCCACCCCAATCCCCATCTCCCACCCCAATCCCCATCTCCAACCCCAATCCCCATCTCCCACCCCAATCCCCATCTCCCACCCCAATCCCCATCTCCCACCCCAATCCCCATCTCCAACCCCAATCCCCATCTCCCACCCCAATCCCCATCTCCCACCCCAATCCCCATCTCCCACCCCAATCCCCATCTCCCACCCCAATCCCCATCTCCAACCCCAATCCCCATCTCCCACCCCAATCCCCATCTCCAACCCCAATCCCCATCTCCCACCCCAATCCCCATCTCCCACCCCAATCCCCATCTCCAACCCCAATCCCCATCTCCCACCCCAATCCCCATCTCCCACCCCAATCCCCATCTCCAACCCCAATCCCCATCTCCAACCCCAATCCCCATCTCCAACCCCAATCCCCATCTCCCACCCCAATCCCCATCTCCAACCCCAATCCCCATCTCCAACCCCAATCCCCATCTCCCACCCCAATCCCCATCTCCAACCCCAATCCCCATCTCCCACCCCAATCCCCATCTCCAACCCCAATCCCCATCTCCAACCCCAATCCCCATCTCCCACCCCAATCCCCATCTCCCACCCCAATCCCCATCTCCAACCCCAATCCCCATCTCCAACCCCAATCCCCATCTCCCACCCCAATCCCCATCTCCCACCCCAATCCCCATCTCCCACCCCAATCCCCATCTCCCACCCCAATCCCCATCTCCAACCCCAATCCCCATCTCCCACCCCAATCCCCATCTCCCACCCCAATCCCCATCTCCAACCCCAATCCCCATCTCCCACCCCAATCCCCATCTCCCACCCCAATCCCCATCTCCCACCCCAATCCCCATCTCCCACCCCAATCCCCATCTCCAACCCCAATCCCCATCTCCAACCCCAATCCCCATCTCCCACCCCAATCCCCGTCTCCAACCCCAATCCCCATCTCCAACCCCAATCCCCATCTCCCACCCCAATCCCCATCTCCCACCCCAATCCCCATCTCCAACCCCAATCCCCATCTCCAACCCCAATCCCCATCTCCAACCCCAATCCCCATCTCCCACCCCAATCCCCATCTCCAACCCCAATCCCCGTCTCCAACCCCAATCCCCGTCTCCCACCCCAATCCCCATCTCCCACCCCAATCCCCATCTCCCACCCCAATCCCCATCTCCCACCCCAATCCCCATCTCCCACCCCAATCCCCATCTCCCACCCCAATCCCCATCTCCAACCCCAATCCCCATCTCCCACCCCAATCCCCGTCTCCCACCCCAATCCCCATCTCCCACCCCAATCCCCATCTCCAACCCCAATCCCCGTCTCCCACCCCAATCCCCGTCTCCCACCCCAATCCCCATCTCCCACCCCAATCCCCATCTCCCACCCCAATCCCCATCTCCAACCCCAATCCCCATCTCCCACCCCAATCCCCGTCTCCCACCCCAATCCCCATCTCCCACCCCAATCCACATCTCCAACCCCAATCCCCATCTCCCACCCCAATCCCCATCTCCCACCCCAATCCCCGTCTCCCACCCCAATCCCCATCTCCCACCCCAATCCCCATCTCCAACCCCAATCCCCATCTCCCACCCCAATCCCCATCTCCCACCCCAATCCCCGTCTCCCACCCCAATCCCCATCTCCCACCCCAATCCCCATCTCCAACCCCAATCCCCATCTCCCACCCCAATCCCCGTCTCCCACCCCAATCCCCGTCTCCCACCCCAATCCCCATCTCCCACCCCAATCCACATCTCCAACCCCAATCCCCATCTCCAACCCCAATCCCCATCTCCAACCCCAATCCCCATCTCCAACCCCAATCCCCATCTCCAACCCCAATCCCCATCTCCAACCCCAATCCCCATCTCCAACCCCAATCCCCATCTCCAACCCCAATCCCCATCTCCCACCCCAATCCCCATCTCCCACCCCAATCCCCATCTCCAACCCCAATCCCCATCTCCCACCCCAATCCCCATCTCCAACCCCAATCCCCATCTCCCACCCCAATCCCCATCTCCCACCCCAATCCCCATCTCCCACCCCAATCCCCATCTCCAACCCCAATCCCCATCTCCAACCCCAATCCCCATCTCCATCTCCAACCCCAATCCCCATCTCCAACCCCAATCCCCATCTCCAACCTAATGGTACTTTGAATGTTAGACTTGTGTAAATCTACATCATTTCCTCTCATAGTTCTTCATAAAAGAGGGTGTGTCCCAAACCCTGGCAGTCCTGCGATTTGGGATTAGTTACATATTTGCAGGCGTGGTGGCATACATTTGGAAGAGAGAACTTCTTTGATGTGCTGTTCACAGGATACTGGACTTTATGAGTACAAAGTCTTTGGTGTGCTCGCCACCTGCACCCCAGAGCTGTGTGCTGATGTCTACATGGATTTGCCCTATCGGAAACAATGGGACGAATATGTCAAAGGTAAAGAGGACTATAAGGGCCACCATTTTTTTTCACCATTAATAAGACAACTCTCCTGCAACATCCTCCTTGAAACATCATCTCTCACTTGACTTTATTATATTTAACACCTTATAACTATAAACACATTCAAAAGAAATGGCTAAAGATGGTAGGTGTTTGATGTTAGATGTCACAGTTTACCGGTCAATCTGCTGACATGAATATGAATCAATTATAAACCTGCTTAGCCTATACATTTCTCATGAATGTGTTATAACTCTTAGATCTTGCCCCATCACCTGTCATCAAAAGCATATTACATTCACATATTACATCCATTTTTACATCAATTTTATTGTGATGGTGCACCTCCTCTAAAATTTACACATGTTTCAACCTGTTGATTTGCATTAAACATCGCTCTGAATACTGCACAGTGGATTTGGAATACATTCTTACAGATCCCAGTGAATGCCATAGGCTGCACTTGCAAACTGTCTTCTTCTTCGTTCACTCTTCGATTCTAGCACTAAAGCAACAAGATGCCAATCAAATCCCCTATTCATTTGACCAACTGGAATCATAAGACCCACTTCACATTTATGAGGAATTGTATTGAATCACAAACCTTTGAGATTGTTCATCAAGACCTCATCATGACCCATCTGAAATAACACCTCATCTTTTATCCCCCTTTGCTTCCAGTCCCAACAGTAGCCAACAGGTAACATGTTTGCCCTTTAAACTAGTTGGCCATAGGCTGTAGCTAAGTGGATGTCCTACATTAGTTATCTAGTAGTTTAAAATGATGTTTTTGATTTAGCCTAGTACTCTGCTGCAATTGTTCTTGTGTCCTTAACTGAAAGAGGTAGGCCGGATTCCAAGGCATTTAAAGATGATCATTTTGTTTCTACAAGCTTCTGAGAAATAACCAAGTGCTTAGGCTTTATATGTTGTTTTCAACATCTGTATGCACAATTCTGACCTTTTCAAGAAGAGACACTTGGGATTTGGATACCCCCCCCCCCAAAGTAACTAATTTCACTCACATTTGAGACTAGTTGCGTGAGAGAGTGGAGTGTGCTTTTTTTATTATTATTGGAAACACATCCTTGGCTCCATTTCTTGACGTCTGAGATCATTTGAATGGTCCACGTCATCACCTACCACTCTGTCAGAGATTTATCTCCTGAAACGATTCCCTGAGCTCTCTTAAGCGGGACACTCCTTGAGACGCCCCGGTTGTTTTTCGGCCTGTGTTTGTCATGATGTAAACTAGGACCACCATAACTGAGGCTCAACCAAACTTTCACCTCAGGGGGCTTCAATTGACAGTCAAGCCAAACCCTCTTGAGGCCATCTTGGATTTCCTAGTGACTAAACAACGTCAGTGACATCAGTGACCACCCCAGATGGAATGAGATTATTCTGAATTAAAAACAGATTCCTATGTAATGTAATTAGGATTTTTGCTTAAATTCATTCATTCATTTGTCATGGACAGTCCCTGTGGAGGATGGGCCATATCCAAGCCCCCAGGAAGGTATTAGGTTATAACTGTTACTCTATTCACTATTCTATTCCATCTTAGAGAGACAAATGCTGAATTCTGTGCTGGAAGTTTGTGTTTTGTGTCCCGATGTCAGCAGTAGCCAGACATAACACTTTGATGCGGATTATTGATGTTTCTTTTCCATGTATGTTCATGTTGTAACCACTGCTTAATTATTTTGTTTGTCATTTTGTCTTGAACAGAGCTGCATGAGAAGGACTATGATGGACGGACAGCAATCTATTGGGAGGTGAAATACCCTTTCCCTCTGTCAAACAGAGATGTATCCTTGGGGATGTACAACTATCAAATCAATGTGGATGATAATGTCAGGTGTACATTCTCCTCGCACGGAGCAAATATGCTTTTGGCAGAAAAAACACCCCTCACAAATGACAAAATTAAATCATTCTGTCTTGGTTGTCATCCCCCCCGCTTTGTAACCCACTCCCTTTTCTCTCTCACACATCCACAATGGGGTCAGACATGGTGAAGTGACTAAGTATGGTTTATATTCTAGTATTTGAGTAAAGTGAGCCACCTATTGCTCTTCGGAAGACAAAACACAACGCAATTGTATACTTTCTCAAGACGTAACGGATCCTTCCACAGGGTGTGTGGGCCACACATTACCGTACCTCCCCTGGCTTCTTTAACAGTGTAAACCTCAGTATGTGTATGTGAGGGAGCGGAGAGATATGGACATAGACAGCAGGAAGATCTGGGTGGTCCTGGCCAAAAGCTCCCCAGAGACCGCGTGCCCAGAGAAGAGTGGGGTTCTGAGGGTGAAGGACTACAAACAAACTGTGGCCGTGGAGAGTGACGGCGGCTGTGGCACCAAAGGTAAAAACCACTCTGTGTTAAAGGGAAGCTGTTAAGTCCAATTAAATCACACATAGGTGACACAGAAGGTGTACAACCTAAATGTATTTTACATTTCCCCTCTTTTGTTTCAGTCTTCATGAATTACTTTGATAACCCTGGTGGCATGATTCCAACCTGGCTGGTGAATTGGGCAGCTAAGGTGAGTTGACAGACACCTGCGAGCCATATCTGTCGCTGCCTTGGCTTACAGCCAATACAACCAATAGCAGAATTCTACATTCAATAAGATAAAAAAACAAACAATGGTTTGGTTTGTGTTTGCCTGTTTTTTTCCCACTTGCCTTCTCTAAATCTTCCACTGAATGCCCCAGAGTGCTGTAGAGTAGGCTATGTGTCCCCTGTTATCTGGTGTGGAAGGCTTTATCCACACCATTAACTCCAAACAGATGTGTTGTACGGTGACGTCAACAGTCCGTCTATGTGTTGCCCCCACTTGGGTGTGTCTACCCGACGAGACAGACTGTCCGTGATGTTCATCATGATGATCATTGACTGAGGCAGCTTTTCCCTGTGTTTCAACAGAGCGGGGTGCCTGCCTTCCTCACAGACATGCAGAAGGCCTGCAGCAAATACGCAAACCACTGCCAGAAGACCAATAAATGAATGGCTCTTGAGGGAGGTCGCCATGGAAGCCACTAGGATTGTATTCTTCCCCCAGCTTTCATGGTGCTTGAATGGGGCATTTAGGGTGTTCTGGATCTGCTTGGGAGTGGACCTCTGCAACTGCATGTTTGAGTTTACTGACTGGGGCATGGAATCTATTTGAATGGTGTTTTGTATTGGAGTTGAATGATTAAACGATACATTTCTTGAAGTTAACTACTGATATCCTTTTTCAAACTAACGGTTAAATTATGGGCTTGCCCACATCAAAGGCATGGATGAGATTGATGTTGATCCCCATTAATAGTACTGTGTATGTTTTCTTTTTGTGTATAATTCATATTCCTTTAACTTGTTTAACCAGTTGTTTGTCAATGTGTTACTTGAAATAACTAAAGATCAAATATAAGCAGCTTATTTGAATGAAGTCCCCTTCCAAACCTCCATGTATGTAAAGGAAAAGTTGTATGCATTACTTCTCCTGTGCCGTTTGTAAATCTCCCAGTAGCTCTGTTGAGCATTTATTTCAGGGCAGACGTTGATATGTACAGTGCATGTGGCCTGGGTGGCAGACTGTTTCTGCGTTCCACAGTGCTACATAGTGCCTAGCCAAGTAAGAACACTACAGAAGGGTTGGCTAAATTGGAAACAGACTCTGTTTCTCAGTTTTTTCTCCATGGACAAGACCTATTGTAATGATTGCACATTTGAGAAAATTAGGAATCTTCCATTTAGATTATTTTAGACATGTCTTAATTTGATTGCACTTATTGATTCTTAAAGATAATGTTGTACAACAACATATTTATTAAACATAACTGCAGATGATGCATTTCATGTCATTGTTTTTATAGGCTGCACATTTTAGTAACGATTTCCATAATTGGGGACATGATTAAGAAAGTGAATAACTCTTGAGCAAGTGTTATACTGTTAATCGAGTGGTAATATTGAATAACTACCTCCTCTATGATTGCAAGTTTAGTTCCAAATTATTACTGTGTAATAAATATGAATACAACATTTGAGATGCAACCCTGACTCATAATTCTTTCCTTGAAAGTGCTGTGTCATTTCTGCATACTTTCTAATGTGACAAATGTTGATTATTTACAAGACCCACTATCATGCCTCACAATTGACCATCCTATATTATTGATTTGACTGATAGGCCTATAAATCCATTTGACGACATTAGGCCCGCTTTGACCAATGAATTGTATCTCTGTAGTTCTAGCTCCCCCTAGCGGGTAAATGACTCATCACGCAGCGTTTTTCGCGTGGGAAAATGAATGACTGCCCTTTCAATTGACGTTTTCGTGCCTGTGTGGTGAGTTCCGTCACTCGGACGGTATATACTATTCTAACTCAAATACCTCGTATTAGGTAAATTGACAGAGAACATTGCCACTGTCTGATGGTCGAAGTGTAGTAGTGCTAAATCCAGCTCTAAGTGATCATTTAGTCATCATGATTCTTCATGAGTTTAATAACATGATGCCTGACAACAACCGAATATGTGGTGAGTAATAATTATACGACGGGCTACAACTTTGAAGGCTTCGTGATGGAACACAAATATCACCATCGACGCGGCCATATCCTTCAAATCACTGCTTGACACGTTAGTTGTTTGTTGGGTTCTAACATATACATTCAAATCAGGTGTTGAAACAAAGTGATGACATTCATTTTCTTTCTTCGAATTCCCAGTTAGTTAGTTAGGGTGTCCACGTGTACTGCAATCCAACCAGGCCTATTCAGACATCTACAGTATATCTCAAAAGTAAGTATTAGATTTTTGCAAATATTCTGTTATATCCTTTCAGGGGATAACATTATCCTACTGAAACTTTGATATAACTTAAAGTAGTCAGTGTGCTGCTTGAATAACAGTATAGATTTATTGTCCTTTGAAAATTACTCAGTACACAGCTGTTAATGTCTAAACAGCTGGCAACAAAAGTGAGTACACCCCATAGTGAACATGTCCTAATTGTGCCCAATGATGTTGTTTTCCTGCCCTGGTGTCATGTGACTCGTTAGTGTTACAAGGATTCAGGTGTAAATGATAAGCAGGGCTGTTAAATTAGGTGTTTTGGGCACAATTCTCTCTGAATGCTGGACAACATGGCACCTCATGGCAAGGAACTCTCTGAGCGGCTGAAAAAAAGGATTATTGCGCTTCTCAAAGATGGCCTTGGCTATAAGAAGATTGCCAACACCCTGAAAATGAGTTGCAGCACAATGGCTAAGATCATACAGTGGTTTTCCAGGACAGGTTCCACTCAGAACAGGCCTTGCCAGGGTCGACCAAAGAAGTTGAGTCCACGTGCTCAGCGTCATATCCAGAGGTTGGTTTCCAAAAATAGACGTGCGAGTGCTTCCAGCATTGCTGCAGAGGTTGCAGAAGTGGGATGTCAGCCTGTCAGTGCCCAGATCATACGCCGCACACTGCATCAAATCGGTTTGTAAGGCCGTCGCCCCAGACAGAAGCCTCTACTGAAACCGATGCATAAGAAAGCCCGCAAACAGTTTGCTGAAGACAATGAATCCAAGAACATGAGTTACTGGAACCATGTCCTGTGGTCTGATGAGACCAAAATAAACCTGTTTGGGTCAGATGGTGTCCGGCGTGTGTGGCGGCACCCTGGTGAGGAGTACCAAGACAAATGTGTTTTGCCTACAGTCAAGCAATGGTGGCAGCATCATGGTCTGGGGCTGCATGAGTGCTGCCGGCACTGGGGAGCTGCATTTCATTGAGGGACACATGAATTCCAATATATACTGTGACATCCTGCAGCAGAGCATGATCCCCTCTCTTCGGAAACTGGGCCGTAGGGCAGTTTTCCAACATGATAATGACCCTAAACACACCTCCAAGATGACAACGGCCTTGCTGAAGAAGCTGAAGGTTAAGGTGATGGACTGGCCATGTATGTCTCCAGACCTAAACCCAATTGAGCACATGTGGGGCATCCTCAAGAGGAAGGTGGAGGAGTGCAAGGCGTCCAACATCCGTGGGCTCCGTGATGTCGTCATGGAGGAGTGGAAGAAGATTCCAGAAGCAACCTGTGCAGCTCTGTTGAATTCCATGCCCAGGAGGGTTAAAGCAGTGCTAGATAACAATGGTGGTCACACAAAATATTGACACATTGGGCACAATTTAGACATGTTCACTATGGGGTGTACTCACTTTTGTTGCCAGCTGTTTAGACATTAACAGCTGTGTACTGAGTAATTTTCAATGGACAATAAATCTATACTGTTATTCAAGCAGCACACTGACTACTTTAAGTTACGGTATATCAAAGTTTCATTAAGATAGTGTTATCCCCTGAAAGGATATGACAGAATATTTGCAAAAATCTAAAGGGTGTACTCACTTTTGAGATATACTGTATGTCCTTGCACAGACACAATTAGCCTCTCCAATTTAATTCACTAGCCTATGTCTGAATTGGAATAATCTAAACAACAACACAGTGATCTGATCTGCATTCAGTGATCCCCTGAGCTGCCCCATAGTCAGACCTGCAACACATTGCACTTTGTGTGATGTTCTGCCCCTGTTGTTCCTTTCCTGGTCTTTGTGAGGTGAAGAGGCTGGTGTTGAAGTTTCTACTCCTCTCTTCAGCCAGGAAATGAGGTAGTGCCTTGCTGCCACGAAGGAGCTCTCAGTGGAAACAATGAATTGGAGGGTCATTTCCTTGCTGCCCCTATACTCATTTTTATTGCCGGTCCGCTGGCCGAGAGTGAGACCAGAGTATCCCACTCCCACCGTCTCTGTGTCCCCCCTCTCTGACGTTTCACTCCTGTTGACCTGTCAGAGAACTGGAGAGCAGGCCCAGATGTTTCCTGACTAAAGATGGTGGTGGCTTCCTATGAGATCGCCTCACTGGTAGTATAGTCACCCCCCCCCGCGCACTCTTGGATGTCTTGTGTGAAGGCCCTCCAATCCCACCCCCCGAGGGCATCGCTTTGTCTTTGCCTTTTACATTCCCAAAGCACGGTTTAGGTAGGCTCTAAAGTCTCTAGTCTCTGGCACATAGCCAACCAATGGCATTGATGACCATGAACATGTGGCTCATATTCAAGTTAAGAGGCTGCATGGCCTCTGTTTTTATCCACATGCATAGGCGCTTTACACACTTCAGGGCCGAAGCGAGTCATAATGTGCTGGCTCATATATTTCCCTTTCACATTGTCTTTTTCAGCTCTGTTTCGGCAACTGGTGGTTGTGCAACCAAGCCAGCCCAGTGCAGCTCAATTTGGGCTCAGCTCGGTAAGTGTATGTGTAATTAGGGTAATAGACCCACTTCATTGTGACATTTGTCCCTACCTGGTATCCTTTGGCAGGGGCACCAGATCACCAGCTTTCAGCCAAGCATCCATTTATGTTTTATTGTTCTCTCCATGGCTATTTATCAAGCCTTTTGATATCATTCATATCGTTTTCATTAGCAAGCTACTGGAGAGATGAAACGAAGTAGGCCTACTTTTTTTCTGTGCAGTTGTTGGAGATTATTGATCTATTACTTGGGCCTTTTCCTCCCCCTAGTGGTCTTTGGAGGGAATAGAAAGTGAGAGGATGCAGTAGTAAGTGGTAAAGTAAAACCCTCCAAATATGTCATGACCTTCTATGAATACAGAACAAGTTGTTTCCAAAATAGAAGAAGCCCTATTATGTAGACAATCAGGCTGTTCCGTCCTATCCCATCTCTCTGATATTGTAAGCAACAGTCCTGCAAAATATATCCCCATATTCAAAACATATCCCCCATATTCAAAACATATCCCCATGTTCTTAAGGCCTATATTTAGCTCTGTCATGCGTTTGAATTTGGGTTATATCAGAGCTAAGGCTAGGGCCGGGGTGAGGATTAGACTTAGAGTTAGGACTATGGCTAGGGTTAGGGACCCAGAAAGGTAGATTTTAAATCTATTAAGTAGATACAAAATGCACGTCACTGCCACTTCCCGTTATCAACTTTACATGGTTAGCTAAATATAACCCTAACACTAACCTAGTCCCAGCCCTAACCATAGTCCTAACCCTAATCATAGTCCTAACCCTAAATCTAACACTAACCATAGTCCTAACCCTAAGTCTAACACTAACCCTAGCACTAAGTCTAACCCAGGCTAGGGCCAGGGTTAGGGCTAGGGTTAGTGTTAGATTTGGCTAACCATGTAAAGTTGATAATGGGAAGTAGAAGTGGCGTGCATTTTGTATCTATTTAATAGATTTAAAAACAGCTTTCTGGGTTAGTTAATGTTCTACATGTACTAACAGAAGTAAAAACTGTAGTTTAATCCGAAAATGCAGAATGTTGTGAATATTTCAGTTCTTTTTTCAGTAATCCTGAAATCGGGTTTGACCTTACCATGAGAAGGGAGCAGATCAATTACTTTTGAATCAGATTAAGATGGCATTATAGTATTCTTTCTAGTCTGGCATCTTGACTCGATTTTTTGTTTGGTTTTCAATAGATCTATTATATTTTGTATAAATGGAATAATGGAAGTAATGATGAAAATCAGAGCCTTAAATATCTATTTTTATGCAACATTTTATCCCCTGGAATTTCTTGAGTGAATAATATTCAGTCCTGGAAGGGTTCTTTTCCATTGCCAGTCTTTCACAAATGCAAGACAAATATATTTCTTGGCTAGCCATTGTATTTTAGAGGGGGTTCTTTTGATTGGTAATATACAGGGCTAATTAGCTTAAGAAAGTGATATACTTTTTCTCCTGGACTCCTGCTTCTCCTAAATGTCAGCTCACATTTCCCAGGTGCCTTGCTGTCTGCCAGAGGTAACAAAATAATGGCCCTGCTTGGAAGGTATTTTTTCAACCTCCCTTTTGGTGATTTTTTATAGATTACAATTATAGATATCAGTGTGCTCAGGGAATAGGAATCCTTGATCCTGAATAGCCTTTTATATGGTTTTATACAGTGTTGTGAAAATCAACTGTATTTTTTATGGAGGACGTTCAACTCAATTATACATGCAGACTTGTGTGATCCAAGTTGAGTTGCCCCATTCTATCCCGAAAAAAACCCCCAAACCTAAGGTTATGCAATTATTTTCATAAATATGTTCTTATTTTTGCATTAGAATAGTAGTTGCATTTGCATAGATAGTATTGCTATCAATGTTGTTGCACTGGTACATTTAGTTATTTTGTTATCTTTGAGTGCTGCTGGCTTACTGCCACTTACTTTTCAATTTGGTCCTAACTAAATGTTTTCTAAAAGTATGGACATTTAAAAAAAAAACATATGCTCATGTCCAGCAACATTTATTATGTATTGGAAATAACCAAGCTATAAAATGAGAATAGACTTATTTTGGAAGGTTGGTTTTGGGGATGCACCGATATGAGAATTCTGGATTATTTTTTTGCGGTAGAAGAGTCCTAAGGAGAGGCATGGAGAATAAAGAACCTCGTTTATAAAGCTTATCTTCTACCCAGATACAAACAGTACAATTACCATTACACTTTATTATTGTTACAAATGAAAAGATTCCTCAATGAACATGAATTAACATGCCAGGTTGGAATCAATATAAAAAAAGAAATCAGAATAATCAGACATTAAAGCAATCGTCCGATCACAGATTTTGCTCATTTTTGCCAGTAGGCTATAGGCAGATATCGATTGCTGCCCGATCGATTGGTACAATCCTAATTGGTTGGGTTAGTCCATTAGTTGTACGATACTGAAAAAACATTACACGAACCATTGGTATGCAAACTCAGATTTATAGGGCTGGTTTCATGGTCTCAGATTAAAAGTAACCCTAGACTAAAAAGCATCCTCAATGGAGATTTTCTATTGCAAGTGTGATTTAATCCTGGACGAGTCTGTGACAGCCTTGTCTGTGAAACCGGCTCATAGTCATCTGCCTTTATTGTTATGCTTTCTCAGTTTATGCCCCACTCTTATTTCTGAAGAAATATTGAACAGTACTGTATACCAGGCCAGGAATCCCACTCTGATTGTCAATACTTTTCTGATGGCTGTGCTAATGTTCTAATTCCACAAAGGACGCTTTAGTTCAGTTGAGACAGCTTAGCAGTCAAAACACTTGATGTTTGACCTTTTCTGTTTCAAAAACATGCTTGTCTAGAGGATGGCAAATATCCTTCTGTATGATAACTCATTGGGCGGGAGCCGTTCCGGTGCTTGGAGAGCGTAGTGCGTTCCTCAGGGGCCAACAGTTTTGTGCCTGCTCCTGATGTAATGAATGGCCTCTTCACAAACACAGAGAGACAGAATATTGTCTCAGGACTCTCCGGCTACGGAACTCGGAAATCACCAGGATGGCAGGCTGCTGGGGACTCTGGGGTATTTATGCGTTTTGGATCGGCACAGCTGTTAAAGATAATGTTTGATTTTCATCCATCAATCTTTCTGCAAACAGCTCCTCATTCAACAACAGCAGAGGGAAAAATGTCGGCGTGAATTACGGGGTCCTTTTTAAACAAAATAAAACAAAAAAAGGGAAGCCTTTTCCTGACTTGAGCATACACTTGCAGGCTAAGAAAATACACAGAAGAAGGTTAAAAATAAAGGGTATTTTGTGAAAGGTATTTTTGTGAATTGGGTCAGACTGAAGCTATTGTGGTGTCAGCCTGTGACTCCATGTAACTTCACTTCCATTGACTTTCTACATGCTATTATGGGTCCCTGAAGTCTCTGGAAACGCAGGCTATATTGCTATATTGTTCAAGCGACTCTCATGATATAGGCAATGTCTCAACTGCATATCTTGTCCAGATCCTTAGGGGACTAGAAGCAATAGAGTAAAAGCTCAACTTGCTGTTGGTCTGCAGGTTGCTGCCAAGAAGAGAGAGGTGTACACTGTAATTAAGACGCTTCTCGTCTTATGCTATGGTTACAATGAATGTGTTTCTTCATTTAAATGACTACGCTCTGCTACTTGTCTGCGCAAGTATGTGTTCAGTTGCTTAAGAGTAAATGCACACAGAACAGTGTGTAGGCTACATTACACGGGAGACCTACGGCTTTGGCGCTAGCTTAATGTCAGGTATTTGTTTTCCTTGGTGTTTCTTTGCATTCATTAAAAATAATTGTGTTTTCTGTCGAGCTGCCCATGGCCTGGCACCTCCTCCATACCCCTCATCGTAGTCGTTGGGCCAACACAAGCCCCGCATTCCAAGGAGGGGCTACTCCTGTTTACCTCTCCCCACCGAGTGCAGACTCAGGGTCCTCTCCTTTCCTTCTGTGGTTTCTGGCAGCCAGCGCCAGATTCCTGCATGTCTATCACTGTAATCAGCAGTCCAGACCTGAAGTCAGCCAAGCAGCTTGAAACAAAGCAGCATGAACCACTGAACATAAAATAGGTGAAGCATTTCATTTGGGATATAGAGTAGCAGCATCTGTATTCTCTCTCAGCTTTGGTGACCGATGACTTGGGCTCTTCCCCAATGAGCCAAAAGGGGGCATGCAAGCACCCCACCTCAACAACTGTTACTGCACAGACGACACCGCTGCTCTCTCTCACCGGAGACTACCACTATCGTGAAAATGTCACGTCAGTTTCTCCGTCGCTCTTCTGTAAATATCGAGCCCACAAAATATGAGTTAGCAAATGTCTGATTGCGAGCGTTTAGAATGATGACTGATTACCGCTCTGCTGCTTTATCACTCTGGCTTTCCCTATCAATTCCATTAAATGCAAACTCTTCTGGGATACGATACCTCTTATTATGTCATTACCCCTCAGGCAGAAGAAGAGATGACTGTTTTTACTTAACTGCAGCTGCAGACCACATAAAGCAGGATAGTAGAGAGCTGTGCTGATAAAGTAGTCCCATGAATAAGTAACACAATGTGCAAACCATCCAGAAAATAAGGGTGTCGGCTAAAAATGCATGTAATGCAAAGACATGTTTACCTAGGAATGATAAATGGCAACGATTTCTACAAGTCAAGTGCTTTGCTTGGAGCGCCGCTTTGGCATCAGCCATTGTTTGGTTTAAGTGATAGTAATACCTTTTGTGAATAAAAAAAGATTAGGCCTGTACCTAAACAATGTGAGTCTTTTCCCAAATCCATTACGAGATTTCTTGGTTAGGCTTTAAGTTTGGAGACTTGATGTTTTGAGAAGACACGTATAGAATAAAATGATAGGTCAAAACTTTCAATTGTACATTGACTGATTGCTAATTGTTATGACAAAAGTACAGTTACAGCTGTATTAGGAGTTATTGGATAGAGATTGTAATTACTATCAGGTTCTAGTGGGGGGAGTTCTGCATTCCTCAAAGGAGAATCGTAAGCTAATCTTCTTGACCACCAATGGTATTCGTATTGGTGTATAATGTTTTATTTCTATATGTAGTACCGGTATGTGGGGTAAACTTTCAATACATGATGGAGTTGCTGTTGGTTTTGGCCTGTCAGGTTGAGTAGAAGAGTGGTGGTTGGCTCGATGACAAATAGACCCCATCAGTCTCTCAGGGTTGTACTTGATTGTCGCTGCTGCTGACATGATGAGGGAATGTGCTATGCAAAGGTAATAACACCTTAGACAGTAAACAGTTTTAAGAGAAATGTTTGTTATTTCACACCAAGTGCACGGAGCCAGCAGTAAACCCGTCTGTGAACTTAAGTGTTATTCTATAAACTTCTCGACAGCGTATTCCCTAATAAAAAAAACTGCATTGGACAGAGATGGATGGGGGCCATTTAGGGACCAATAAACATTAAACACACAAATACCATAAACACAATGTTTCAGTGTAGCCTATAGGCTGATATACTTTTTCCAATATCCCCAGAATCAAAAACTAACAACGTTCACCCCGTCCCAGTCTGGTTCCATGAAAAACAATGATGGTGGTTGTGACATTGTTACTGTAATCATTTGACATATGCTCTATTACAGCACACTTTAAAAACACAGTTAGGTGACAGGTATAATTCATTTACAGTATTTTGTTGAAACCCTACTAGTCTTTAACCTAAGAGGTAAATATTAAGCTAGTTCCTACCTTTTGACCAAATGCCTGAACAGTAGTTCCAGATTTGTGGTTAAAACACAGCATTATTTGAAATGATGAATGTGGTAAGGAGACTCTCCTCCACCTGGTGTGACTTGATCTTGCCATGGCAGCAGTTAGGACCAGTAGTAACTGCATAGCCTCTCTCTGCTCACCATTAATGTACTTAGATATGATTAAACCCTGCTCTTTGTCTGTCTGTCTCCTCTCAGACGCGTGCCTGGAAGACTATCTCATTACAGAGCCAGTTAACTGTAGTAATATGGGCTGCGGTAAGCGCACATCTTGCAGTATCATTAATGCCACTGTTCATTACAGCTTTGCCCTTGAATCCACACATACCGGGGAATTGGAAGTGTTTAATGGCTGCAGCCATAGCAACTGAAATTCTGTCTCTTTTACTTTTCCTGGAAAAATACAGTTCAATTGACCAAACTGCGCATGGGCATTTTGTTTGGGTTTCATGGTTAGTTTCTGTTGTAGACAAATCAAAAACCTCCACTATGTCTTCTTAAGCCAAAGGATGTGGGGTGGATACTGTGCATGACTTCAATGCTCTCATACGACAATATGGATGTAATGGAGCTCCCTGCATCCACAAAACAAGGAGATTCAACAAAAAGATTCCATTTACGGCTTCAAACTTAATCCTCCCACCTAGACGATATTTTGCCAGTGTGTTTTTGTAATCAGAAATAGGTGCAGATTCTCAGGGTCTCCAGAGCCTGGCATCTACCCTCTCTGTCGCCATAACATTGTGTTTGTAATTAGTTTAATTCTACAGTTATTAAGCCTGTCTCACAAATACTGGAAGGAATTCAAGCTCAGACTGGATTCTCACAGAGCTTGCCATTAAAGCTGTCTGACTGGGTCTGGTGCCACGGTTCTTACGTGGGATGATTCCACATGTTGCAGTTTGTTTTAGCTCTGCATCGCTATTCACCACTGTCAGCACACACAGAATCTCCCAAATGAGGGTATATCCACAATCACTTGCAGACTGAACTGTACAAATATTTTGAGAGTAATATGGTCAAGTTCCGTCAAATACCTCTCAGAATGTGACGCTCTGAATCAATGTATCTAAAAGTCTTTATTTGTTCAAAGAAAACATGTATAATGTTTTTAGTTCTGCACTTTTTAGTTCACACTGATTCTCAAGGGAAATCCTCTCTCAAAATGCCAGGCAGGTATGAACTGAAATGACATATTCTTAATTCATGACACTGCATAACTAGAATTTGAAAGCAGTCCCTTTCGTTTTGTTTTCATTTCACTCAGGCATATTTGCTCCAGTATATCAATCTTGTTAGATACTGACATTTTTCGGGCATTTGAGGAAACTTTATTGAGACCTGTGCACCACAGATTAGAACACTTAGATGATCGAATTGCACCTTTAATGTTACCATTACATGAGCCTTTCAATCCATCTGTCAGAAAAAACTGAGCTAGCCAGACATCTCGCATAAGGTAAGAAATAAAACAAGACAAGTAATACGATGATATCAGTCTTTCACACTGAGCTGTCTCTTGGTATAGATATCCTATGGTTTGAGGTAGTCTCATACGCCTGCAGTATAGTACACCTATGCAATGTATATGGAAGAGTTCCATCAATATTTAGTTTAAATATACAGTATATATACTGTATTTGAACATGTGGTTTCACAATTGGTTTTAAATACAGTAATTTAAAACGGAATATGACCTTGGTGGTACCTCTTCTTGGTTCCAGGACAGTTCCTTTATTGTTCTGTTTGACTATGCTCAGAGTGTATTAAAAAAAAGGACACGGCTTCTTCAGTTGGAATCAGAGCGCTGTGTGGTGAGACTCTGAACCGGCTGAAGGTTGAACTAACCAGTAACAAGTCAAGTGTCTCTTGGCACTCCTGACAAGACTGACAC
The DNA here is from genome assembly GCF_963989245.1 of Nansenia antarctica. NCBI lineage: Eukaryota > Metazoa > Chordata > Actinopteri > Argentiniformes > Microstomatidae > Nansenia > Nansenia antarctica. The sequence goes on along the minus strand of NC_137675.1, from coordinate 56,664,269 downwards.
CTGCTGGCGTGATGACACTCGGAGGTCTGTTATACTTTACCTATAATCTGAGTCACACACTGTACTGTACGCTCAGAGGCGAGGGCAGGGGCCGTACAGACAGATACAGTTCTACACTGTTCTATCTCAATGTGCTGGGGTTAGGATTCGTGTGTTCATGAGGAATGGGCCTGATTCTATTTAAAACCATGGTGAAGCAAGCAATGGTTGGAGCTATAATAATGTATTTGTCTGGAAGACATTGACTGTCTCATTAAGAGTTAAGTGTTCATGAAAAAAAAAAGCTTTTGACATGAAGCTCGATTGAGATTTATGGTATTTTAAGTTGTTATTTTTTTCAACATGTTGGCTAATTAATGTTGAAAAGGCTGGCAGCTGGACAAATTGGAAAAGTCTGCTCTCTTAGATGTGGCAGTTGGTATGATGGGTTAAGATTAATCTATTTCCTTAGGAAAACAGTGCAGTGGAGCCTCTGTGGAATTCGCTGCAATTTAGCTGTATTGTAGTGTACCGTGCGGAAAAAAATCGGAGGGTCATTCTGGATGGATAATTTCGGTTGCTTATACTCATAATACTCCACTATGAGATCTTGAATGTCACCATTAGGAATAGAGAAAACAAGAGAACATACAATACCAACCAGGAGACTGAAATCTATCAGATTTAATATACTGTGTGTGTCCTAGTAGCATCAATATCAAATCCGTTGTTTTATGATTGATTAAAGATCGAACAATAACATATCAGTGTCACACTCCTCGAGCAAACACTGGCTTAGTCTCTCTACCTGCCTCTCTCTCTCTCTCTCTCTCTCTCTCTCTCTCTCTCTCTCTCTCTCTCTCTCTCTCTCTCTCTCTCCCCAAGGACCAGGGGACCAGGGGAGATGCTTTGGTCTTTGTAGTCTTTGTAGTCTTTGTAGTCTTCAGAGGGTCAGGGACGGACGAGGCTTTGTGTCGTCTGACCTCTCTCTGTTTGCTCTGTTCCAGAGGTCTCTGGAGACGCCGACCGCTATGTGTCTGAGTGACCAGCAGCACATCACTCACTGTCATCATCCCCCTGGAGCCGCTGACGCCCCTCCACCCCTCTCAGCGCCAACACCACACTGGTCACCCCCACTCCCCCCACTCCCCCACCCCCCAGTTCAGAGGGACAGCGGTCAGGCTCCCGGGTGGACCGGAGGGTCGCAAGTCTGAACATTGGGTTGGGAGATTGAGAAAGACTCAAGCAAGGTCTATATTATGAACACCTACTGTATATCCAGCCCCCGTTTTTTAAAGAAAGTATAACATAAGTTATATAAGTCGTTGTGGTAATGGGTTTCTGCCAAGCGGATTATTAAAGACAATAATAACAACCCCACCACCGGGTCGTCAACCCTGCTGCGTTCGCCCACCACACTCAGCCGTCTGTCCTCACCAGCCAAATGTGTTTGTTGATGCAGAAATCATATAAAGCGAGGTATTCAGCCGGATAAAAAAAGAAGCGATGTGGAATAGCTAGCGAGTTCTAGATATATAGAATACCCCAAGCCGCTGTCAGTCAACGGGTGCCGTACCTTGTCAGTCAGTTCCCCCCGTATATCCCCCTTCCGCCTTCCCGCAGAGCCCCAGTCCCCTGGAGGGCAGGACTGTGTCCCATCGCTGTTATTTAAATCATTTACAGAAACAACACAAACCGTGCTCTTTGAGGGTTTGGGTGGTCTTTTTAGTCAGCCCCGCTCCTGGTAGGAGAGGCTCTCATCTGACTTTCTCTCTGTCTCTGGACTGTACAGGTAATTTGAGTGACTCCTAATTAATTGTTACAGCATGGTGAGCAAGAGTCTCAGTCACACTCAAGAGAGCAAGGCCTGGCGTCAGGCAGATATTTATAGTGAAAAAAAAAGCTCAACGTTGTGAGTCAGACCCCGGGTACCTCTTCCTCCGAGCCACTGTTTTCATACTCCAGTGTCTGGGGAGCTGAATTAGAGTCATAAATGTTCATAGATGCTATGATGGGTTTTCATGGTACAATGCTAGAGTTGTCAGACCAGTCAGTCAGTCACAGCTTTGCCAGGGTGAATGCAAAAACAGATGAGATCGAAGGAGATGGGGAGTTTGCGGTTGGCATATTTGGTCAAAGTTCTTCTCTAGGCCTTCCTCAAAAGAACTATTCACACTGGTTGAAGTTGTGGATTTGAAAGGGCATTGACAGAAGTGATTATGCCAATTGTGAAGGTCATTTCTTGACTTCATTGACTTTATTATCCAAGACAACACAAATCCATTTGTTTGGAGCAGACACCCTTGACAGAAGTTATATACGGTAATTAAGATTCCCTTTTGATAATAGCTAGGAATGTACTGTACGAGACTCGATTCAGTTTACCTAGCTAGCAAATTACCAACCTAGCAAAGATAATTTTGTTATTAGAGGGCCTCAAAATGAGTTTAAAAGGTCTCCTTGAAATAACATAATTATGTCATGCATGCTTTTCTGCTGTATTTTGCAGTAACAGTATTTTTTTTATTTTTTATTTTATTTCTATGACAGAAATTTGCAAGCAGATAGAAAGCACTCTCTCCACTTGCCTTCATATGGGCATTTTACCATGGCTTTTGTTTTTCTTTAATAACGCAACAGCTTGAGTCGCAGAGTCGGCAGGGATCGACCATCCTGGTTCCTGAGACGAGTTAAAGATCTTAAGCTGGGTGTCTCTGTTCTGCACCCAGTGGGCTTAAACATATATCACACTGGCAGTGGGCTGTTTGCTTTCAACCCCCTCTTCCCCTCCCTGAGCCAGCCACTGATCCCCTCTCCGTCTCTATCTCCTAGTGGATCCCCTCCATTCAGGGGCAAACGTGAGGCTTCACAGCCCAACAGCACCCATGCTGGCTGAGAATTTCTTTGATCCCCAAAGCCTACTATCTGACCAAGCTTCTGGATTCACTCCACCTGGTGAAAGATGTATACTTAACTTAAACTAACAAATCGAAGTCACGTGTAAATTTGTTAATATAAGGACTGTATCCAAAGCTAAATCCTGTGAACAGACCGTGGCAGAGCGAGATGAAACAACACATGTGACTGTCCTGTAAGAGTTGCTTTGTGAGGAGACTTGGGAACTGTCCTGCTGACCTCTGTGTCTCCTTTGATCACTGGACCTCGGTGACAGTTTGTCATTCCGTCTCAAATCGCCGTGCCACAAAACAACAGATCATCTATCAATCTATACTACTAATCTAAATGTCTCTCAAATCTAAACAATGTTCACATTCTTTTCAAGTTTTACAATTTGCGCTAGTCTTGAAGGAAGTCTATTCCTATTGAATATTAAAACTCTCCACATAGGAGCTGGTTAATAGAGTGTTTGACTTATAGGCGTTGTGGAATGTGTATACTGCTGCAGCGTCACCTCTACCAGAGGCCATATTACATTACATACAAACATGACATTTGCGGGACGGTGGGTGGAAAAGTCTCCTTGGGGAGCAATCAGACTGACTCCAGCTTTTTTAAAAGGTCTCCTCTCCTTTCCACTCCTCATTTTTCAGACTCCTAGAAATCCAGCCTTAAATAGCTCCAGTATTCTTTAGATTCTGACCCACAAATCTCAGTTATATTAATCAGACATTTCAATTAACATCTTCCGGTTTCGATTTTTCCTCCGTAATTCAACTTTCACTCTTTGAGTGAAACATCATTTGCTACGTAATTGGAATCCACTCCAATCTGACACTCCTCTTACAAATGCTGTGAGTCATTCAAATCATTGTCCATTGACTTAGCCATTCGGTTGTTAAGTTGTGACGTGTTTCCGGGTCCAACGTTGGCTGAGGCGCTCTCTTCGAAATGCCGCAGTAATAATAATAATAATATTTGTATAGCGCTTTTCCGAGGCTCAAAGACGCTGACAATATAGGAAAAACTGTTAAGTGCTGTGTCCCTTGTTGTATGAATAGATCCGAGTCTAAAAAAGATTGAACTGTCATTCTACCGCTTTAGTACACTGGTACTCTGGTGCAGGGATTTTTTTATTTGGACCCGGAAATTGCTAAACGTCACGCGTGACGTCAGACTTAACAACCAAATTGAGTACCAAATTGCTATTATTTTATGTAGAAGACATAAACAGAGAGAGAGAGAGAGAGAGAGTATGGATCTGGGTGTTTTAGATCCTTATTCAATGGTTTCATGAGGAACAAATTCCAGTATAAACTGTCTACTACCTTTCTATCACATTTGGCTCATCTAAGTCATACTATTAGTATTTTGTAATCCAAAGATGAGAAATTAAGATTCAACAATGCATTTAGGTTGTTATCATTTTCATTGATAGTTACGCTATTAATCCATGTCTTTAATCTACATTCTACAGTCTACAATTTACAGAGACCTCATTCTATTCATGTTTAACCTTTGAGCCAATCTATGGGACTTTGAGATAGCGGCTATGAAATGTATCATGACGTGTCATCATAACCCCCCCCCCCCCCTGTAAAGATGACATGTCTTCTAAAGCTCTTGCGTTTGAAGGAGCAAGGTGACAGAATCGGACTCATTTCACATTCACATCGTACAATAATACGATATCTCTCTCTGGCACATTATTCATGTTACGACTTCCATCCCTCGCTGGAGGCTACGGGTGCTGTCTGGTCTCTGCTTGGGATCCAGCGGGGGAGAGCAGAGATTGAGTGGTTTCTTCCTCCATACTGTGGTGCCAGCCTCAAACAACCCACACTCCCTGGTGCGCACAGCGACAGGGTCGTCCATGGGAAATGCCCAAACCATGTCCAGTCTGTCTACTCCCTCCACGCCGTGTATATGCCGCAGGGGCAGGTTATAAAGGGGGGGGGGGGGGGGGGGGGGGTGTGGAGGGGTGTGCCCTGACGTTAGCATTTAGCACTCTTGGCAGTAGCAACAAAGCAGCCATTCCTCTGGCAACCACCGCCAGTCATTAAGCGTAATTTGTCTGGTATCCCTGCGCTGAAAATGCACAAAGGGGGTAAGTAAGACAGCATGAGGCATTCTTCTAAGCTGTCATGTGGAGAGATGGGGGCCCCATGCAGGGCGTGGGGAGCAGACAGCGACAGGGAGGCTCGCCGTGATCTCCCGCAGGACGGCTGGGGGACAGCAACCCGAGAGGGACTCCCCTTCCAGCCGTGCGTCTGACGGTTACAACAACAGCCCCTGCGGCCAGCCAGGCTCCATCTCCCCTGCTGGATTTACACTCGTTTCTCACCCCCCCCCCCACCCCCTCTCTCCCCCAGCCCCCCGCCCCCCTTCACCCCCTCCTCTTCTCCTTCTTCTCTATCCCCCTCCTTTCTCAGTCTTTCAGGAGCAACCCCCTTCCTCCTCCTCCTCTCCGAAACGATCCCCCCCTCTCAGGGCTCTCCTGCCGCTTCCGTAAACGACTACTGTGAGGGAGCGAGGAGCTGACAGATCCACTCTCCCAGCAGCCAGCTCTCGCCCTCAGGAACGGGGCCTTTTTACATTATAGCTTTTGATTAAATTGCAATAGGAACTTGTCATAAACTGCCCTGTCTGGTGTCACTTTTTATGATGATAGGCTGAGTGAGAGAGGCCCCGGCCTCGCAAGCGCTCAACTCCTCACCCTATGAAATCTGCCCCTTCTCCCCGTCTGTTTGTGTACCCGCTCTCCATGATCACTGTGTAGACCGTCAACACCAACTCGAAGGCAAACAGAGGTGTGAATTAGAAGAGGCGTGAAAAGCCAATAGTGCCAATAAAGCTCCTTTAAGAGTGATTATAGATTTCCTACCAACCAGAGGTGTCAAGTGTTCACAGTTGGATTTGGCAGGCAATGATGTTGATGTCTTTGGCTTTTTATTATTGAGCGCTTAAGCTGGACATTTTATATGGCTTAGCTAAATCAAATGAGGTAATGATGGCTATATTAGCCTTAGATTGCACTCTCATTAGGGAATTTGATCAGAGTCCTAGAAATAACACCTGATTTCACGATCCCAAAAATGCACAAGCTTTAATTGACTGTCTAGTCAGTGTCTTGTTCTTTTGCACTTTCTGCAATCTTTTTTTGTATTTTTTTACTGCTGTTGTGTGTTCTATTGTTCCATTTCCCCTTAATAGTGAACAAAGTCACAACATTGTCTTTGGTCCCCACAATAATAATAATAGATTCAATTTAAAAGCGCCTTTCTCAAACTCAAGGACACTGTTACGAAAGAAAGAAAAAGCGGAAAAAAAAACAAAGACAGCATAAAAATACAAAAGATAAAATCCCAATCCCAAAAATATGAAAAGCTCAGGCAACTATGGGGACTAATGCTACTCAGGACCCCTGCCATGCTGTAAGAAGGCCAATCTGGACAGATGACCATCGTTGGGGTCATCTCACCTCCTATCAAAGAATGATCTCTACTTACAGTACTGTTCTGCTCTCCACAGTGCTGATGCAGGGTGTTTGGGTCAGGAGGCCTGCCTGCCTGCCTGTCTGTCTGTCTGTCTGTCTGTGTGTGTGTGTGTGTGTGTGTGTGTGAGTGTGAGTATGTGACGTGCCGAAGCCACGTGGAGGCCCGCGGAGCGCCGAGCGTCTGCCGTGGTGGATCACAGGGAGCCTGCCGCTGCTGCCGGAGCTGTGGAGGTGAGCTGGGACGCGCCTGGGTGGCAGGGCAGCGCACGGGGCCTCCCTGGCTGGCGCCTGTAATTTTACCTTCCCATTCATCAGCCAGAGATATTAATAATAACAGCACATCTGGATTCACTTTACTGTCTCACTTTAACCCCTTCCAGTGCAGCGGCTGCTGCTGCTGCTGCCCCCCCCCCCCCCCCCCCCCCCCCCAAGCCCCCACTCCCCCTCCTCTCCTGGCTGTCTCCCTCCCCCTCCCTCCCTTCCCTCCCTCTTCATTTCTCTACTCTGGCCTCATCAAGCGCTGTGTCGTCCCCGCTTTCTCTGCCTCACTAGAAAACCAGCCAAGGACAGCCTCAGGCACGTTTCTTTTTCTTTCGATCCAAACATACATCATCACAACCACGCCTTTTTACTATGCCGAGTGAGGCACAAGGGTCCTTATTCTTCGCTCCCAATGTTTGATAAGATAATAATCAATGAACTGGTACTATTTGGCTGATAGCGTTAATGCGTCATAGGGTGACAAGCGTATTCACCCCTGTTCATTGTATCTCCCCCCCCCCCCAGAGGCCAGGTGTGCAGTGCGAGAGTGTGAAAATGCAGACATTTGAATTGGCTTTAACGCCACTGGCTTCGTCCAATTTGCACCAGTCCCCCTGTACATGCACACAACCGGCCATGCCACCCCTGCACGGAGGCCTGTGTAAATCACTTATGCTTGGCCGTCCATAGGTGGAGGCCGGGGCCTTTTGCTGGCTGGTGAGCCTGGCTCCGCGCCTGCGGTCCGACCCTCATGGTGTGCGGCAGGTGACAGAGGTCTGCTGTGTGCAAAGCTGACAGCCCCTCACGTCGCATAGAAACACTTGCTTCATTACCAAACGCCCCCCTTGAGAGAGAGACGGAGAGAGAGAGGGAGGGAGGGAAGGAGAGAGAGAGAGAGGGAGGGAGAGAGAGAGAGGGAGGGAGGGAGAGAGAGGGAGGGAGGGGGGAGAGAGAGAGGGAGAGAGAGAGAGAATCACTCATCTGCTCATGAGTCAACACTCATGATGTCACAGGTAGCCCTGCCAGCCTCACACAAACTATACTGTATTACCGATTTCTGTATAAAAGACCTTATTTATTTAAAAAAAAAATTTGGGAGCTGGTTCTTTTTTCCATACTGTTGACTGAAAAGTACCTCCCACAGAGAGAGAATAGAATAACAGCTCAACTGTAGGAACCTCGCCCCACAAACAACCTGCTAAAAACACTTAAAATACCTCTCCGGACGAGAAATAAACACTGAACAATTACTGTAGGTTCATATTTTTCTAACGACGGCGGTAGCCTTAGTCATGATGTATTCATAATATCACCTAATGGAAATACGAGGCCCTTGGCTTGTACCATGATGATTTCTACTCGTTGGCTTGTCATCTTTGATGATCAACAGATAATCTGCTAGAGCCATCAAGGCTGTATATGTATCAGAAGGGTATACATCCATGAAATGAATCCCCCACCGGCTGGTACAATAGCGCCACTATAGAGCAAAGAGAGAGGGATGAATTCATGTAAGGACAGGTCATCTTGATTTATGATGTGCGAATTAGGAGCTGAGAGTCTTTAGACCAAGGGGGTGGGTGGCACACACAGCCCCCAGTGTTAGAGGATGGAGACACAGTGACCTCCCCTCGTCTGCCCCCCCCCCCCCCCCCATCTCCTGCTCAAGTCTCCTGGCCTGTTAGCTCATAGGAGGAGGCTCCAGCCTTCGCCACCGCAGCTTTGGTCAGATGAACCGTGGAAATCCACCCTGATTACTCCATGGGATCGCCACGCCGTCTTCGGAGGTGCTGAAAAGCCGCCTTTTGACGTGCGCTAAACGCCCGCCCCCCCCCCCCCCCGGTCGCCTTCCAGTGGATGCCCACCGTCTTCTCTGTGCTGTTGTTCACGCTTCATTTATGTCGCGGCGGAGGATTGATGGACTGCTGAGTCATCCATCAAAGGGGAGAACGTATATATATTTATTTTTCATACAGCTTTGGTAAAAAAAAAGAAAAGAGCTAGCTATCTAGAGCGGTGAGATGTGCCCTCAGGCGAGCATCACAGACCAGTGCACTTGCTGTGTAATCCACTTGTCAGAACCGTCGCCCTGCCTGGGCAGAGAAACGCTGTGGCCCTGGATGACATATGAGTTCATGCTCACCTCCTGAGCTCAGTGGCACCTCCAGCCCTCCGTGATCCATAGCTCTCTGATGTAATATGTTAGTTGATACACCGTATGTGTGGCTCTTTTAAGAGGGAAAATGTGCATAAGTCCCTTTTTTTGCCTCACACCTTTTCATAAATGGAGGGGAACTTGGTTTTTGTTTAGGCACACGTTACAGCACAATGTCAGTCTTTTTCTCAGGCTCATACTTCTGGTCAAGATGGAGGACTATAGAGCAGACAAAATAAGGATTAGCTTATTTTTTATTGATCGTTTCAAGAAATAATGATCCAATTCCATTTGATCATTACGTTTTACAGGCACGACCTAATTGCTTAAAAGTGCTCTATTTGCTGAAAACCCACATGCAAATATGTTAAGTAATTTCGCTTGAATAAGAGGTGCGGTACAGACATTGAAATAGCACAGTGTGTTGTGTGGGTTTTATGTGTACACATGGTTAATTGCTTTGTTTGGATACAATGCTATTGTCTATGAAAACTTTATGGGATGAACAGAAATGGGATGAACACACACAACGCTAGGGTTCTGTGATGCCTCTGCTCCACAACCTGTGGGAAAACCCTACTAAAGCTGCTAATTAAAGAGCCTGTTAAATGCTAGTGATGTTTTTTCCTTTATATATATACTGTATATCTCCAAAATCTGAGGGTGATATACGAGGAAAGATGTATACAACATGTATACTTTCTCTATGAATGTATACACATCCAGATACAGATATCACAATAATTATTTATTTTTTACGTAAACTGGGATGAAGTTAGAAATAATGATATATGTATATTAACAATGGCAATATACGTATATACGTATTACCATGAACATAGAATGATTAATGATATGTTGAACAACTCTGAGACAATGTATATGACTGACTATCTATCAGGAACATAGTATTGCCATTTAAAGTCTAAAGACTATAAGTTGATTACAAGAGCCTAACCTGTACAGTTAACTGTTGTACAATCATGGTTATGCTCAAGAGCACTTAGGTAGGCTTTGTTTGACTTACTTTAACATGAAGAAGCCCGTCTACAAGTAAGGCTTACGGAGAGATAAGATCTCCTCTCGCTCTAGTCAAGTAAACCCCTGCAATTCACGGAGATTAACCACACAGTTAACCGAGGATGATTGTGATTGTGTGCTCTTGGATAGCGGGCGCATGGAAAAAAGTGCTAAACAAACAACCAAATTGCACACCTCCACAGTGCCAGAGTAAACAACATGGCCCCCATTCCATGTCTGTGTGTATTCAGCTTGGCAATGTGGCCTCAATTAGTGTGGGGTGTGAAAATGGCATTGAGCGAGATAAAGCGTGTGAAAGGTGCAGCGTCGGGAGCGTGCCACGTGAAATGGACTGTTTGCTGAGGTACTTTTCTTTTATTGTAACCACACACTGTTTCCACCAGTTATTATGACATCTATCTCTGCCCCCCCACCACTACACTACCTCCTCCAGACTACACACTGGCTTTTACCACCTGATGAGTATCTCGCTCTACTAACTCTGTGGGAGGGGATAGAATATGTGTACTGTATGTTGTGAGGTCCCCCCCCATGAAACAGCATGTTGATTATAATTGTTTTTAATAGTACTACATGTCCTTTTAGAATTTTGCTATACCAATCACATTAAATAATCATTCTGTATTCAACCCGAATACCTTCACATACTTGTTTTTGTGAGAGAAAAAAAATCAATAGTCAACTGAGGTCAAAATCACACATAGTAAAAACAATGTGAATCATATTTTTTATCATATCATTTATCATTTTTATCATAACAAATCAAATCTCTTTATGGGAAAGTAACATTTTTATTCAACTCAAAAGGAAAGTTGAAATGACACTAGAGAGGTTGAGCCTCCTTCTTCAGTCCCAATGACTCCCTGTGTGTGTTGTGTTTCTAATAGGTTACCTTTCTCTTCTCTGGTACCTATGTTTAAGGTGCCTGCCAAGAGAGCGGTCTGGTTTATTTCACTCAATGAGAAAGCAGCAGGGAAGGCTAAAACGACCTGTGTGGAACTCTAATGTATTCATTTTGAATGGATATCCTTAAGCAAAAGATTTAAATGCCTTTGTACCTCTCAAGCACCAGACCCTGAAAAAGATCATTATGTTAGGCTGTTTTATTAGCAAAGGAAATTGACTTTGGTTTACTTGAGAATACACACTCTTCAATTAAGCAGGCGTCTGTTTCAAGTACCCTGTCTTTTCAAGGTGAATATTTCACCATCAACATTTTCCTGTGGTAAAACAGTAGGAACGGATTATAGGAAACAGAAACAACGCACCGTTAAATGAGCCTGGACATAATGCCATAATTTAATGAGAACCATATTTAGATTTCACTCTGTTGACTAACTCTGTGCACTAACTTGCTTGTGATTGAGTGAATTCAAGTGTGTCATCGCTGTCAGCATGCATCTTTGAAAGTTAGAATGATTTCAGCATTGATTGTAAGTGATATTGGTGATTTATATCCTATCCTATTTACTTTATATATTATCAGCAGTGCAGCACACATATATTCCGGTACTGAGGGTTTTGCCTCATGCATTGGGAGTGTTTTTCTTGAGTGAAGTTTAGGATAAAATGCTTTGCTTCAGGGTCTTCTTACCCAATGCCCCCTGACTATAGTCAACTAGTCAGATCAACTGTACTTGTTAAAGTCTTAAAGACCAGCCTTCAGGACTGTTCTGTACCTGCATAAAGACTAATTCAGGTGGATTGGTTGCCTGTACAGTATGTTATTCCTGAGCAAAATAGGTGATGTCATGAAGCTTCAAACATCTGTTAACCTTTATCTTGCTTTCAAGACAAATATGGAGGATCATAGACTGCTGCCCATCTGGCCTGTATACAGTAGATGTGCACGCGTGGGATTGAAACAACATGTATCTGTCAAGGATCTGTGAGGGATGGTTTATGATACGTACTGGTCAGATGAAAAAATATAACGGTGACATTTTCCAGACTTTTCACCATCATTTGACCGTAAACTTAAATGAGTCGTGTGCTGAAGTGCTTGTGTGAATTAGCTCATTCAAAAATGAAACAGAGATGCATTTATCTAAGTGGATGGTTTATGGCTGATGTAGCAGCTGGTAAGTCCTTCCATTAAATTATTTTTCAAAGAATGATTCTCTGGGCATTTGAGCTTAGACAGGTTTGCAAATTGTGATACTTTCCATGGCTGCTGCTTAGTGAGAGTTGTTTATTTGGGAGCTATTTTGGCCCAGGTTTATTGAGAGGCTCCCCGTGGCATGGTTACACACGGACATATTGTCCCCTAACCATTAGACACAAAGACAACTCTTCATTAGAAAATAAACACATGTTTGTTTAGTCATGGTCTTTCATGGTAAACAACATATATACGTATATTTCACTTATCCTGCTTTCAAAATGTCTTAAATAATTTTGTGTTGTAAATTGTGTAATCTGTAAGTATTGTCAGTGTTATTTTAGTATAGGCTATTATCTGTTATCTCATCCCTTCTGTTTTGTTTTATTATTATCACCAGCAGGATACTTTATCATGATAATGGTGGGCTATGACACTCACAATCATAACTATGGCTGTGGTTGACCGTATTATTTTCCCTCACGGCAATTGGAAAAGGAGTAAGGAGTCAGTTATCCCGACAGAGGGCGAACAGAATCCAAATTGACGGACCACTCCTCTCCCCACATCCCCGCCTCTTGATGGAAGGAGGTGTCGGGGATCTCCTTCAACAAACCCACATTCAGATGGGTATATGAATTACATCACAACCAGTGAGGATATATCAGACGGAGCAGGATACCCTCTCAGCGTCTTGCAAAAAGAAAACGGAATACCATGCCGATCCTCAGAGCGAGGAGCCACTTGAGAAGCAAAGATCTTCAGCTGGTAACCCGCGTAATAGCGCACGAATCACTGATGCACTGATGCCGTTGCAACCTAAAGAAACACGTTAATCTCGTGCATTTGTGGGTATGATCATCATCAAAGGAAGCTTCATCCACATACAGTTATCAGTTACCATGGAGAAAGCGGTCTGAATTTTAAGGACACTCAAGAAGTAAAGTTGGATGCAATTGACGTCGGTGCGCACTCCGCAAGAACCCAGAGCGACTCTACCGGCAGAGAAACGGTTTCGCTGTATCCGTTTATAATACTGTTTTATTCTGCATATCGGACATGGATCAGTCGCAGCATTTTGTTGCAATGTATTTGCTGGTGCTGTCTCTCGGACTCGTAATAGAAGAAGGGATATGCCAGCATTACTACCTCCTGCGCCCCATCCCAAGTGACAGTTTACCACTTGTGGAATTAAAAGAGGACCCAGACCCTGTATTTGACCCAAGAGAGAGGGACCTTAACGAAACTGAGCTGAAAAGTGTGCTGGGGGACTTTGACAGTCGCTTCATGTCTATTACACCGCCACGGGATAAATACTCTGGCAACGAGGAGTTTGACGATTTGGACATCCAACAGAAGCCCAGCGGCGCGATGCCGAAAGAAATCAAAGGAATGGATTTTGATGTTCAGTTCGGCAAGAAGCACAAACCTAGTAAAAAACTCAAACGAAGGCTGCAGCAGTGGCTGTGGGCGTACTCGTTCTGTCCCGTTATTTATACCTGGAACGACCTCGGGAACCGATTCTGGCCCCGCTATGTCCGAGTGGGAAGCTGCCTCAGCAAAAGGTCGTGTTCAGTCCCAGAGGGGATGCTCTGCAAGCCGGCAAACTCGACCCATTTCACGATATTGAGATGGCGATGTGTACAGAGGAAAGGGGGGCTCAAATGTGCTTGGATACCAGTTCAATACCCCATTATAACAGAGTGCAAATGCTCGTGCTCGAACTGAAATGACATTTTTTCCAAGTATAAATTATGATGATTATTTTGTGATTTTGTATGCACTACCGAGTGTAGGAATGTATTTTATGTATATGAGGTGCCATTCAATTATATAGCTTGTACAAAGTCAGTATTATGTGTAACCAGAGTCGACTGTATTTGTGGAAAATATTGGTTATGTCTTTTGTATTTATATTGAAGATGGCGCATAGTGCCCTTTTAAGGACATTTGCGTTTTCCTCCATGGAAAACACAGATCTATCGACCTCAGTTTCATGGATGATGCTATCTTGCAGGTGATACAGCTGAATATCATATTGGTAGCCTATTTCAACGATGTAAATTAAGAGAACTGCTATTTATTCTTTATATTCATATAATAAAATGTCACTGAAATTCTGAAAAAAACAACGAGTGGCTAGCGTTTTGTTCACACTTAGTGTTTCAAAGGTGTCTTCTCAATCATGGCAACTCAATCTAAACTGATTGACATTCACCTGCCACAGTGTGCACACTCATTCATCCTTTCAGTGAGGGAGGGTTAACCAAATGTATTCCTATGTGGGAATGGGATTCCTATGGTTCTCAGTAGGATTCATCTGTTGTACGCATTAGGTATTTTCCCCAATTCTACATTTTCATAGATCGGGGTCATGATATTTGTTAATAACCTACTTGTTGGTAATGCCAGGGTTAAACTCTGTTAAACCCAGGTATTACCAGGAGTGGGCAAGGTAGGTTAGATGACTGCCTGAACTGCCTAACTGTTCTCAAGTTTTTAGGCCTATTTATAAGCACATCACTGTGGTGGATTTGTGCATATTAGCCTACTCGTCCACAGAAACATAAATGTTGAAACAGAATGTTGAGAAAGGCCTATAGGCTGTCGGTATTAAAATGTACTGATTTCTTGCATGATATATCACATCACAAACAGATTGTTTGTTTACAGTATGTCTTATCAACTAGCCCTATCACGACCGTATCATTGTAAAACCATCTGTCCTACATCAAAACAGTTACGACCTGCTGCCTTTTACAAACCCATTACAAATGTAACTGCTGATAAAGTAACAGTGATTTATTGATCTATAGTTTAAGCAGATGCTGACAGTTCTCAGAGTCTTTCATCTCCTAAACCACCTACCCATTTGCAACACAGCAGGGGTGTTGAGCTCTAGAAAGGACCTGGAATTCTACTAGAGCCACTAGAGCCACAGTTATCTGCTTTATCTAATCTAAAACAGGATGAACAGTATTTAGCAACTACACTTTCATTGTATAGTTTTCATCAAGTCTACTCAGATAAAAAAAAAAGGCTTCAGCTTCTAGAAGACGAAATCAGCCCAACCAGTGGACATATGGCTAGTAGGCAGATCTGGGGGGGCTTCTGATATTACATGCAAATGTTACTAGATCTCACTACCCCTCCCCCTTGTTAGAGAGCACTGGTTGGGTAGACTATGGGGCACCAGAGAGCCCCACTTCTTTGTTTTAGTGGTGTGTATTCCATAATCATATCAGTCGAGCTCAAACATGGTAATTCAAACCCAGTAATATGTTTCTTAAACAGCGATGTGAATACTCACACACATCAGGTGATGGCCAGGTCAAGATAACACGTCAACATGAATGTACGCCTCCACTAGTCTCAGAGGTTCGCTTCTCTCAGAGACTAGGGCCCATGATGTTGATGCTGGCTGTCTGTGGCTCAGATTCCCAGAAGAAGGTTTCAGATGTGCACAATGGATATCCAGATACCTTGGTGGTTTAGTGTAAACTATCGATGTGTTTAGAACTTCAGAATTTCAATGACACTGACCCAATTGACTTTTCCATGGAACGTTGTCTGCTGTGGTTATAGTACCTATGACTGTCAAGCTATAGTTTACAAGCTATGTAAAGTGAACACCTTTTTCAGGTTTTGTGTGTCATCGTGGGGTATTTAAGTAGAAGGCAGGATTATGGTGTCTAGTTTGTCTCTAACAGCTGGCCTGGAAAAAATATGAAATATTAGTGAATGTACTTTTACTTTGACAGTAGAAACAGTTGATCAAATCTATTTCTTAATTTCATGTTGAAACAACACATTACAATCACTTTACGCCGGTTTCACATTGATAAGAGTCTCACAACCGTGGATATGACATTTAAACCCTTTTTCCAGGAATATTTTTCTCACTGTGTAATATAAAACATTTATTTTCAAAACATGATTTCATTTCACTTTCTGATTCACTTGTGACCGCTTGTCATCACTTTTGGGTTAGAAGATATTTATATTCAACATCATATCTTTTCTTTTCCTTTGCTTGTGTCTTAGAGCTTTAGGAAAGTGCTGACGTTGGTCAGATGATTTGTGTGTGGAGTAATAGGTGTTGACAGAGTGCTTGGTGCCTGCTAATACCAGCTGCAGACTGGAGGATGCAGGGTTGCTAATGCGGCTCGTCACTGGGAGCTGGGTTTTAGTGTTCACCCCCTTTACACAGCATGCTGTGCCTCAAAGGACCCAAGCCCCACCGGGCTACAGATCTCTGAAGTCTGAGATACCCAACAATGTAAGGCTTTTAGCCACTTGCAATCCATAAACTTAATGATCTTTTTAGCTATGGTTATTTTTATTGCTTTTCTTTCTTTCATTCTTTCTTTCTTTTTTTTCTTTGTTTAATCAACTTTCCTTTTCTTTCTTTTTTTTTTTCAAGACCAATGCAGATATTTTGGAGGCCAAAAAACTTGGTCTTGATTAGATTCCCCTACAGGTTTCAGATATGTTCCTGATCAAAGCAACGTCTCCTCGACAATTGTGCCAACCATAATAAAAATGACATTAGTAACAGACGCGACTCATTTACCTACAGTATGCCTGATGTGTAGATTAGCCAATTCGATGATGGGATGATTAATTGACAGGCTCATTAATTGAGCTAACATTATGTTTGAGGTAGCCTACCATTAAAATGAAGGTCAGCTAATGAATAAATCACCTGGTGTTATTGCCATGATGTCAACATAAGTATCTGTAATCTTTCAGCTTTGCCGGGAGCAATACGATGAATTATGTTTTGGTTTTATTCAGATTCACATAGGAGGACTACCGGTATATTCTTTCATTCAAATACTTTCCCATTCAACATAGGATGATAAACATTCTGGGACTAAATGATCACTAACTCACAAGACATATATTTCATAATTGCCACAAAGTTCAAAGCTTTGTTGATCCACACGATAACCTCTTGTGAGGACATGAAAGGATTTGTATTGCTTTGATTTATTTGCATGAGCCACATATCATTCTGCTGGAATGAAACATTCAAATAAGAGCCAAGATTCTTTCTCTTTATTTAGAATAGAATGAAATAGAATAGAATATAACTTTATTGTCCATGGAGGGGTGGAAAATGTCGTCTGGCTTCACCTCAAGGATAAGGGGTCATACAACACATCATAGATGTAGTTAAAAGACACATTAAGCTTTGAGCACTTTGAGCTGCAACGTTTGCAGGAAAAGTGCTATACAAATAAAAAGTTATTATTATTATTATTATTATTATACACACAGGCAACATTTATATAAACATGTATGAATGCCTAAATACATAGGAACATACATGCACCATATACTGTATACGTGCACCCATGTATTCAACTGTTATTTTTATTCCCAAAATGTAGAGCAAGAGTGAAATGACCCTCACAGCCCTATACAACATATTGGGAGAACATGGTCCTAGCACTTCCCTCAATGAAATGAGTTTTATAAAGTTGACTGCACAAGACATTCTCGGTTTGTTCTAGACACGTCCATCTGTATTCGAGCTAACTTGTCTCCCGTGCCACTCATTACCAGTCTGTCAGTGGAGGACGACCTCCTTTTAATGACCTGGGGATGCTCTTGCACACATCTGTCAATATGGTCAAATATGAAGGTCTTGCTCACAATGGCTACTCAAACGTCCCAGCTGAGGTAGTCGTATTAAAGGCCTCTGGGAATCAGACCCACCCTATATGAAGACAGGTGTTGGTGTGACAGGCGTCAAGTTGCTGCAAACAGTATTGCTTCCTCACACTCCAAGAGTGAGAGCGAGGAGTGGATTAACCATCGGTTAAACTCGGTTGCATTGGCTAGTGTGGATGTGAACAGTATGTACTTATAACTCTAGTTCCGTGCAATTTCATAACTTCTATCTTGTATTTCACTGTTTCCATTGGATCTGTTGATTCAAACAGATTGTTTGAAAAAGACTAGTTTCAATCAACTGACTTCTCTCATGGCCTTTGGTCTGGTTACTGGATTTGAGTGAATACTATAGGGCCTCTTGTGTCCACATGCAGTTGGGGAAACCCACTATAGGCCCAATTTATTTTATTTATCATGTCACATTAACACCCTTTGAAATGGTGCATATCGGGAAATAGTGAGTGGGTTGTGAGGAAGCTTTTACATTGCTCGTGATGAACTGCATTTCGCAGTGGAATTCTCTGAAAGGCTGTCATGTCCTGTCAACATTTTTATTTGTTTGGTAAAGGATGCTGTTTGGCCTAGGGCCCAGTTCATTGTATTCTCCCACACATCAGATAATTGGACGCTTTTGAAATCTCCTCTGTCTTTGCTTAGCCCTATCCTGTTCACGGTGTTCCAATGAGACGCATGGACAAGCTGATGTTGATTTTTAGCATTTTTTTTGGTCCTCTGTAAATTTTGTTGACTTGGTTTTGATGCTCTGTGGGGGTGATGCGGTGGTTTGATATCCAAAGCTCATTAATCCAAACTTCATCTGGTATGCAAGGTCAGCTCTACTTTGATGTGTTAGGGATAGAATTGCCAAGTCTGAGGCGCGAGGGCGCTGCTCGTTTACCAAAGATCAGGCACCGTAGCAACCCAGACCAACTTTGGCCTTTGTCCATCCACTACTGTGAAGATGAGGTCTGCTTTAGTCAAGGGGGCCCCCTAGCCCTCCGGCAATTGAAAGCGTATACAGCAGTATTTCTGAGTTCTGAAGTTCTGAATCAAATACAAATTATTTTCCAGAATCAGAGTGTAATGTGAGGAATGTATGGAACATTAATGTTTTTTTTCCTAAGGAGCCACTTGTGATTATTCTCAAACCAACATCTTTTTACTTGTGCAAACAACCATAGTTCATGTCATGATCATTCCAAATACATAACAAACAAAATGTAAGCTCCAATTAGTCTTAGTTTTTTTTCCAAAGCTTTCTAAAGATGAGTATGGATATAGTTGCTATTATTGCTATCTTCAAGGGTCTTGTATTTATTTTGTGCACTGAATCACTGCACAGAGTAATTAACTATTATGTTATTTTGGCGTGAGTACATTATATCAGAGTTACACATCTTGAATAACAAGTGCTCAAATCCTTTTTTGCATCTTTTTTTCTTCGGGAGCCTTGGAAGCAGAAAAGGGCGGTTAGAAACGTGTTTGTTATGTAAAATAAAGCACAACAGCCCCCACTTTGCACCCAGCGCAGGAATTCACTGCAATTAACTCTTCAGCGTCGCATGTAAATATGAACGTTTGAGGCTCCATAGGCAGGCTGGCGCTCACTCACACACAGGGATCCTGGGTCTTTGTTCTTCCAGGCCTTTGGCCGGCCGCCACACTGCC
Organism: Nansenia antarctica; assembly: GCF_963989245.1. Lineage (NCBI taxonomy): Eukaryota > Metazoa > Chordata > Actinopteri > Argentiniformes > Microstomatidae > Nansenia > Nansenia antarctica. The sequence continues at coordinate 56,644,988 of NC_137675.1, read as the reverse complement.
TGAGTTGGCGGCACCTCGCTATAATTTTCTCACAATGGCTGGCGTGTGAGCCGTCCATCATTCCTCTGCTGTGTCTCCCTGTTCCCCCCAACCACCTACTCTTTCCCCCCTCCCTGGCACCTCTCGAATGCGAACCACAATCAAGTTTACCCGCTCCTGCGTGCATGCCAAGTCTTTCACAGAGAGCGATATAATTCTGCCATCCTGTGTTACATAGCCAACCGGCAACCTAAGGATTATTTATCGATTTGTTTTGTTTTAATCCCACTTTCAGTGCTTAGAAACAGGCTTTGCTGGCTTTGATCAGATAGAAAGTAAGAACTTGGGCAACGTTTCTGTTGCAGGTTTAGTGGTTTTAAGGTTTAGTGGGGTCTTTTACACTGAGAAACGGCGGACCATGTGTGATCCTGTGGTTAAGAACCACCAGTCCTCGACATAGGTGAATCCCTATCAGTAGGAGTTGATTCTCATGAAGGATGACATATCCTAGGACAGTTCCTTCTTTTATTTACAGCTCTCGTAAGCCAACGTCCATTTATCTATTCAGCTATTTGGGCAAACCGGCTGTTTTTTTATATACCATTATTTCAAGACTTTTCGGACTCCGACTCTGACTCAGAGAACCCTGTGGGGTTCCTGGCTCCTTGGTAACAAATAGACAGTGTTCAAGGTTCGCACTACTCCAGTAGGAAAACTGCATGGCTCCCACTGTTGGCATGCCGGATCGGCTGCCAATCAGAGTCCATAGAGTCTGTTTCATTGTTTAAACCTGCTCATGACCTATTTCCAATTTGTAAGTCATTGTGACACTATGAGCTTATTCATGTGCATAGAACTGCAAGGCAATAAATCAGTCTTCATTGACTCTGCTGACATGGTTATAAATGACACCGTTGTTTGGGACCGAACTCATTTGGAGCGTATAAACTAATATGGATGCGGGTGTCTCATGCCAGTCCGCTACATCCCATGTCAAGTCTTAGATTCATTATATGTTTAACGCATGATTGGATAATTGGCTCCAGAAGTCTGAGCGGTCTTTTTGGTTTGGTTTTTTGTTGTATAGCAAAATAAGAATCTCATTCACAGCATAGGAGGGTTATTCAGGGCTGTCAGGGCAGTGCTGCTGAAAGAGAGAAAAGCAGGCACTCTGAACGCAGCGATCCAAAGAGACACCTCGAAATGAGGTGTTCGTCATCACAGTTATCATGGCAGTAAATGCTTGAACAGGGGGAGAAGGAGAGATCTTGTAAAAGAGAGGAGCAAGAGAGGCAGGGGCAGATGAGGGGAAGGCTATAGATTTATCACCCACGCCTTGAGTGGAAAGAAGCACCCCTCTCTCTCTCTCTCTCTCTCTCTCTCTCTCTCTCTCTCTCTCTCTCTCTCTCTCTCTGCTCTCTCTCTCTCTCTCTCTCCCCCCAAAGAGTGGGTTTTCACTTCAGTTTAATTCAGTGTGAAGTGTTTAAGACACAGCGGTGTGGCTTTGTGAGATGGATGGGATATCCAGGTATTTCTCCCTCAAGAAAGACATTTCCCAGTGTTTTGATCCATAATAAAGTCTCTCAGATTTGCCCCAGCAGGATTGGCCATAGTTCAGAGTCAGTGCGTGACTTCATGGCAGGATGGTATGTGAGATTCGATCTTATCAACTGTCTCATATTTTATGATATGAGGACCATTTGAGCGTTTCCTTCTATATCCATATGAATCTTCAGTGAGGAAGCATGCTGTTCTCATGCTCAGAGATAAACGCAGAGTTTGATATAGAGCAGTTCATTCCAAAATAAAAAAAGGTTTTCAGATGTTTTCAGACCATAAACTTGGTCGAATGTTGAGATGAGTCCACGTCCCCCCCCGCCATTAGTTGTGAATGTCCAGCTATATGCTTCAACCCCAATCTACTCATTTGGGGTCAAAGCATATTGCTGAATCTACACATCTGATGACCTGGAACCACGGACCATGGACCACTTTGAGGTCGGACAAACTTAGATTCTGGTGTAAATTGTCCCTTTAATATTGCCTCTTTAATGAGGCAATCATACAGCTCTTTCTTTTCCGAAGTTCTCAATATTTCAGGGGATATATGCCATCTAGTGGCACATACCAAAGAAGATGTCTTCCACAGCTGCAGTTAGAATGCCCCTGATTCAAAAGTCTCATTCATCAATGTTCATTATCAAAACGTTCCTTTCTATGGGCCAAATTGTAACTTAAGATCCTTAAGCACACAACTCTCTCAAATATTTTCACACAAATCTCCCGTTGACAACAATGCACGATTTGGGCAAAACCTATTTGTATATGAGCATATCTAAGAATGTTTTGATTGTGCACATTAAAGTGACTGAGAATTGAAGAAACGTCAAATGGACCAGGAAGATAATTCATAACCTAGGCGATGTCCTTCAGTAAACTCTGTAAACACAAGTTGAAAGATCACTAGCATTGAGCACCATGTGCCCTCACCTTGCTGAATGTGCAACGATTTCAATCTGGTGGCACTCTAAATGCAAAGTCCCCTAAGCTCACTCCCATCAGCCTCCCTAGAAAGGTTTTAGTGGGGGCAGATTCATTTAGTGTCACGAGAAGAGTTAAGTTGTACACCTCAGGCTCCCCAACAATGGGTTCTTCCTGACCCAAACCCAGGGACAGGATATGTGTGTGGCAGCTTGTTATAGATCCATGGAGACTTAGATTTTCCCTTGTCTTTCGTCCTGTGTTTGCTCATAGGTTTAATACCTCAGACTGAGTGGCTTGTTTGAGGAGAGCTTGAGCTGACTTGAGGTGGATCTCACACCCTCGGGTCAGCGTGCCCAACGCATTTGTAGATTTATGCCCCCGCTTTGTGATGCCGGAATGTTAACTCGAAACCGTGAGCAGTCTGTGTCGAGAGAGAATGATGAGCTGCATGAAAACGATTACACTGCAGTTACATCAGCGGCGTCCGTTAGGCTCCTAGCAGCCTGCCCCGCTGCCAAAAAATGGATTGGTCTCATCGCTCCTCTAACAGGCCTGTTAGGGTGGCAGCATGAGACCAAATAAACAAATGAAGACTGCAGATTAGGAGGAACCAGATAAAGGTGGTCAAATTGGATATGTGAGTGGATGTACCCTGCCTCCAATCAAAGCTCCAGGTAGAAAGGGACAGGGATATTCTCATCAGCCTTGCCCTTGAAGAACCCTTGCCCTTAAGAGAAAACAAATACTGCTTAAGATAATCAGTTAACTTAGCACCGGTAACACCATCCTAACTGTCAAAGGTTTTCACACAGGACGCCATCAAACAGAGAATGTCCCCCCCACCCCCCTGGAAGGCAGAAGTAAAGCCCAGGGGGTAATAAAAGTAGGGCTGCCCGTGTTAGTCCTGTAAACGTAATCTGCAAAGTGTTAATTACAACCCGGCGCCTCTGTGAAGCTGTGTGTGCTCGAGTCCGCTGAGTTGTCAGTCGCGTCCTGATCTCCTTTCTCAAACAACTTTGCTTGAACCATGGCGACAGCCTTGGAAACGAGATTGTCTCTCCCATTGGGGTTCCTGTTTGAGCGACCAGCTTGAAGCAAATTAAGACTAAGTCAGAAGTTGTGTTTGTATTACCTTTCCTCCTCTGAAGTGCTGCTGGAGCCGATGGGCCTCTCTTTACCATTGGTCACAGGGGAGTAGCCCAAGCAGGTTTGACACAACCTCTCAGGACTGCATGGAGACTGACTATAATTGTACTTATACTGTAGGTTGTCCCCCCCCCCAAAGAAAGAGAATCCAGAGAGGTTTTTATTTCTGCTCTGTAAGAAAGGGAGGTCTGTTACTGATGATTTCACACATTAGCCATCAGCTCAGGCGTCTAATCCTGCAGAGCATTTTAAGTGTTTATGTGCTCATTAGGGCTTGGGAAGACTTATTCTCCCTCTCTTTGGTCAAAGCTAGCACTGTTACATCCCCCTTAACACCAATGCAACTCTTCAATGCCTCTCTCTCTCGCTCTCTCCTTCTCTATTTCTATCTCTTTCTATCTCTCTTTCTCTCTCTCTCTCTCTCTCTCTCTATTGAATTCCGGCTTGAACATTATGTGGATAACTCTGGGAGATACACACCCTCCTTCATTCTATCTCACTCCTGCACTGGGAAACGGAGTGGGAAATCAGTGGGCCCTCCTTTAGATTTTGTTATGTTGTTATTTTGTAATGGCCTCCAAAGGTTGATGGATGGCTCCTCTACAGGTCTCCCTAAGAAGCAAGCCCTTCTATCTACACATTAATCTACCGCTGTGAGACAGACACGCTTGTTTAGCCAGCACAAAGCCCAGTAAGCTGTTGTCTCTGAGAAAAAGCTGGCCGTCTCCAGAGCCACTGGAGGCTGCGATGGCTGGAGCCAGAGTAATGACCTGTGAAATTCACCGATAGAGATGTCCTGTTGCACACAGGTCTGCCGGCACCGGCCCTTGTTCTTGGCCCGCCACTGATTTATCGGCCCGGGCCTCTCCCGGTGCCAGTGGGTTTGTGTGTTTTTATGTGTGTTGGCCAGGGGAACCTCATTTGAGAAAAATAGTAATTCATATACATTTTTACACCCCTGCTGCCCTTGCAAGGGAGGTTTGGCAAAGTCACCCATCTCCCGTGGAAGCTAGTAGTTCAACCTCAGGTATTTTTCAGTCCGATGTTATGACCGAATGAAAGGCACAAATATACCCAGTTAGCAAGTCAGATCAGAGTCCAATTTGAGTCAACAAAAGAGAGTACAATTTTAAGTCAAATAAGCCCTGTTGAAGACCCAGGTTGAGACTGAGATGAAGCCTTTGAGTGTTGATGACTTTTAGCAAATTTGCTTATTATGTAGATCAAGTATAATAGCATAACATGGAAACACTGAGTCAACCAGCTTTTACCTAGTGGGTATTTAGCTCCAATCATTGACTAATACTAGTGTAACAATGCAACAGCAAATCAAATAAAAATTGTAATGGGCATAATACAGCAAGTTTAATTGGTGTAATACGGTTAAAGGAGCAGTGTGTATGTTTGTTGGATATCTGCCACCTGTGGAAGTTGGTGAAGTTCCAATCAACGACATCCTCCCTAATAATAATATAAACCCCCGAAATGGACTTGTAGTGTCGGACATTAACTGTTGTGTTTCTGCATGCGTGCACAAATCCAAGAGGCAGCCACCAGAGACAGAAAGGCGAACATCAGGAGTCTACTCCCCTAGAACACCCCTGGCAGTACCAACATGTTTGGTTGCAAACCGGGTGTCGGGTAGACACTCCATTTTAGAAAGTGTTTTTTTCCAAAACAGCATTCGTAAATGAAATATTTATTTCAAGGGTTATTTCATTCCCTGATCACAACCCCCCAAAAAATTCATTACAACCATTTGAAAGCTTGAAGCGGTATATACTGGACCTTTGAAGGGATTTTTTTTTTTTTTTTTTTTACAACTTAGTCAGATGGTTCCTTATTTTTTTACTTACTTCAGCTAACATTAGCCACCGCTAACATTTGTGGCCTAATCACATAACTTCCAACCAAGTCAGAGAGTTCATTTGAGGTGATTTGGCCACAAATGTTGAACTTCTTTTTCCTTCCCCAATCACTCCCACAGTTATTGATACAAAACACATGCTTTAAGCTCTTATTTGTTCACCATACAAATAAAATTGATGAAATTGTCGTTGTTTTTTTTACAGTAAAATACATTATATCTGTAAATATGTTATATTCAATATGTAAGCCCTGTGGTATTCCAATGATTCATATGTCCTGACTAACCACAACCAATGCATTATTTGTGCATGGTATTTGTCTGATTGAATGATTACACTGTCACACTGTGAAATAAAAAAAACGGACGAAAGAAAAACGTTACTCTGTTGGCGTTGGTTAGTGCTGAGGACATGGTGCTCATTGTGTTGAACAACTCTGAGCCATAGATTACAGTTTCTCCTGGCCCATAGACTACTTTCAAGGTATGGAACCATCTGACTATACATCGTAGAATAGTGAACTATCCCTTTAAAGCAGAGGAAAACAGGGTAGTAGAATGCAAAAACAAAGGATAAAACCGCAGGTGCTCAGTCAATATTTTACCAATATGCTGTTGGAATTATTTAGAAAGCTATTCTGTGACTCCGTCAATATTTCCTCTTCTTCTCAATCTAATCAGGACAGGAGAACCTACAATTCAAAGGAGGAATTGTTAAGCTTTAAAGGAAATAAGGAAAGTAGCATAGTCTTCACTAGATCTTAAGTGCAAGCATCCCCCTGGCACCTTCTGTTTGTAGTTTAATTAGATACAGTTTAACTGTCAACTCAGTTTCACAGTCGAGGGAGATCCCTCCCAGCGGGTTGTGACACCTCATCACCAGAAGGGGCTTTCCCTGTCATAAAGTGCTACTGCTTTATGTACTGATAACTGATACTAGTCTCCTTTTGATACCTCCTTGTGGTAAACCTGTCTGTTTGTATGTCTTTCTGCATTCTATTTAGTTGTTTATCTATATTGTCTGTTTATTTTATCAAATGATTTATGGTTCATCTACCAAAATGACTCTTTCTCTATGATATTGATACATTAAATGATATAACTAGGGAAGTCTCATACCTTGTTGTTGTTGTTGTTGTTGCTATAGTTTCAGGTCTTCCCCCTCTCTCTAAAGCTGTCACATCTTCTGTCTCAGTGTTCAGTTCATGCAGGTAGCTGACCAGAACGTGAAGAAGTGTTTATGGAACCAAGATGACATCAGATACCGTGACTAATCAATATGTTTTCTCTCCGCTTGCTTGCCCTTCAGGTGTCTGTGAGTGCAGAGGGGGGGCTTCATCTGCTGGTGTAATAAAGTAAGCCTGGAGGAAAATGTGACAGATGTGGAGGCCTGTGCCAGTTAGAAAAGCGAGAGTGGGACTGTCAGACATGTCGACTCCGGCGCAGTGATGGATGGCGAGTGAGGTAAGACGGATGACATCGTCTGTCTGAGGCCGTGTTGTCATAGTGGAGGACTGCCGCTTGTCTTGCCTCTCAATATCAGAGGGCAAACTGAAGTTTGTTTACACTGCTTCAGCGGAGTGATTTAGAAACAGACCATGGGAGATGTGGGTGAAAAAGGTATGCTTTGCTGAAGGGTTGGATCAGATTTCTAAACAGTCCTTTGAAATCGAGTACCAACCATCGTTAAAGTTGGAGAGCTTTAAACACAACCAGCCCCTGGGTGTAATCCGAAGGTTTAAGGGAAAACAAAACAAAAACACAAACATGAAATGTGGAGTAGTTAATCCATTTATTATTATAATACCAGGCTAATGGGTACTGTATTACCCGACAATAGACAATGTGATGCAGCAGAGAGAGAGTTGATCACAGTTTGCTATATCTAGTGTCGCTGGAACAATAACCTGTCGTGGAAAAAGTCCCTCGAGACAAACCTGCAGTGGAGTCTCCAAAACAACACAGATTTGAGCAGGGTGTTATTGCGATGGAAGATGGATTGGAGTCTGGCTTATTTTGCCGGGAGTCAGGGGGGTGGTAGACTCCAAATTTCCAGACCGGCCTGAAGTCAGGGGTGGGGGTGTGTGTGTGTGTGTGTGGGGGGGGGGGGGATTACACTGTCACACTGTTCATACTGTTTATGCATACCAGGCCACTGTGAGTGCCTCTTTGTCGCTAAAGTGTTTACATGAATTTATTTTGGGAAAATTCCACGGGACCGGGATAGGGATCTCTATAAATTATGGAATCTAGCGCTTTGTGTAATGATAACTTCTGTCAGTTAGTCATTCTTTGTGACAGTGTTTTTAAGAGTGTGTAAATATATGAGTGGTGAGAGAAAAGGGTGTCTGTGTGTTGAAAGGTGGTGGGGATAGAGGGCAGGGGGCATTTGGGAACACCCAATGTGCAGTCTCCTTTTATTACAGATAAACAATGCTTAAAATGTACTTTTTGTCCTACAGGCAAAAACTATTGTTAGAGATTTAAATACAGCTTGGGCCAATTTTACAATTTAGGATAGTTAGTTTTAATAATACAGATTAACAACAAGTTAAACACTGTCTTTCTGCGTGAAAACAAATACTATTTCTACTATTGCACACTGAGCCTTCTAGTCAACGGGAACTGACCACCACTGACCTCCTTCCAATCCCCAATCCGCCTTCATGTGTTCTTCATGATGTATGACCCCTAGAGTGGCGGCGACTCCTGAAATACTGACTTATGTCACTGGACTGTGTGAAAGGCGACTCTCCAAAGAAGAGCTCTACGTCTGACCTCTTCATCCATATCTGTGGTGGAACAGAGAACACAGCACTTTCCTTATCAGTCACGGCTACAGGTCACATGCCACCCGCGGGTCAAGTGTGACACTGGCCACTCAGGGTTAACAGCCCCTGAGCAGCCAGGAGACTGAGTTGAAACTTAACCACAGATATGTTACACTCCTGGTTTCATGGTAAAGGAAGGTAAGGGGCGGGGTTTGCTTAAGTGTCTGTCTACTCTTCTGTCAGAGGGCCCCAAGTATTTGTGTTTGAGAAGCTAAGTGCCATAGCAAAAGACAAATTATTCTGTGGTTTCTGTGGTCACAGTTGGCTCAATTGTGTTTTTATGAAAATATTCGGGGACGCCAAAAGGTTGTATTGTGGGTTGAGCAAGTGAAGTTAATACTAAACAAACAATGAGTCTGTTTGAGTGTTTTAAGATTTCAGGGATCTGGAACTAATGACACATAATAGTGTATTGCAGTTGTCCAGTCGAATGTTGTCACAGAGATGTGTATCAGCGATTCAGCGTCAGGTCGGGAGAGGGTGGGGCAGACTGTGGCGACGGTGGTAAACAGAGACCTTCACAATGTTCTTGACATGGCACTCAAATGTGAAAGTGGGGTCAAAGGTAATGCAAAGGTTTGGAACCTAGTGCGAGCGAGAGTCATGTGACTCCCTCAGTCATGTTCTTGTATTCACTCATCTTTTCCTGCAGACCTGGATCCAATGTACTTTTAATGAAGGACTTACCCAGACAGCTTTCTATGCAAGGGATTGGCAGGGAAGACAGGAAATGTGGTAGCAGAATAGACCTGTGTAAAGCCATGGCGGATGTTACTGTGGATGAGCATGTAGGCTATGGTCGTTGATTCAACCATCTGTTATACACGTAAGGGGGACGATGAAGACCACAACTTTTTGGATGCGTCTCGTGTTTGAAATACAACACCGCCATCTTGTGGCTTAGTAACAAACTGCAGGAGGCTACTGTCTTGTGCAAAGATCACTAGCATACAAATGAATTTGGGTAATAACAACTGAAAGGTGCAGTGTAGACTGGGAACAAGAAAGTTACAAGGAGAATAGACATGACTTGAGTTTGGAACCACAGTGCACTACTAACATGATCTAACAAAAATGATGACAACCATATTTAAGAAAGTACTATTTATTAAGGTTAATAACATGACATCTGCCCGAATACAAAGATTGGTGACACTGTCCTAACCTGACGACAGACACCCTCATAAAATAAATAGTTTGCGAAGAATACAGCCCTCAGTGGAAATGGCTAAATTAGTATATCAAAAGACAATTATAGATATGTGTAAAGAGCACAGACAACAACACATTCTTCTGTGTTGTATGCCCCTGCACAATCTTTTGTATTTTTTTTGAGTAAGGGGGAAAGGACACATTTTAAAGGAATCTGTAACCTGACTCCAAAATTACATATGTCAACAATGATGCCATAGAAGAATTACATGAGATCAAATTAAGTAAACAATCCAGTTATAATCCCCCCCCTACCTCCCCCCCAATAGTCTACATTTGAATCCCTAATAATGAATCCCATAATGTCAAATGAGTTAAATTGACATCGAAGAAACTCTGTAGTCAGTTAATTTATTGCTATAGCATTTTTTTTTAAAAAGACAATGAACACAAATCGAATCATGGTGTTGTTCCTTATGTTACTTCATAAATTCATTGTAGACTCTTCTACCGTGATGATTTACACTACTTCAATGAACCATTTAATCCAGCTAAAATCCTGCATCCAGATTGGCTTAATTCGCATTTAAAGGCGTCTAGCAATGCATCAACATTCATAGCTGAGTACAAGTGCTTAACTGGTCCCAGTTTAAAGTCTGAATTAAAGCTAGTTGATAAGATGTGACCACATTAGAATGTCCATGTTCTCTAATACATCAAATGGGGGCAAAACTCAAATACAATTTCTCACTCACTCACTCATAATAACTTCAATTATAATTGTAAACAATTCTGACACTACCACAATGCAGCATCCTCCAACACCGCTGCGTTTTAACAGACATCATGCAACTGCGTGGCACGTCGAAACGAGGAGTGGCAATACCGCCTCCCTGTATAATTAGCAGACGCACAATAAACCATTGTTTTTCTGCAGACCTGAAACGTTAGCTTTCTTTGGGGGGGTAACGCCTTTGTGATTAGTTATAGAAAAAGCAATGGTCTGCAGAGCAGTGTTACAGTGAGTTCAGTTGCAGAGCTTTGTCGCTGCTGAGCTCCTCTCGAGGGAATAGAAAGTCGCACATTGTTGTGGTTTCTTTTCAGTTACATCAGATACACCCTTTTTTTTCTGGAGGGAGCATAACTCCTGAGCCCATGCAGGCGGGTAAAATGAGATTGTGCTCCATATATACGTGTGTGTGTGTGTGTGTGTGTGTGTGTGTGTGTATAACAAAAAAAGAAAGATCGAGCACTTCCAACAACATACACTTTGAACAACCAGCTGTTACATACCCAATCTAGTGTTTTTGTGGTCAGGTAGAAACAATACTGGGCAGTTCATAGTTGGGTTTCCTCTGTAGCCAACCCTTCCCACAGTTGTGGAATCTCAGAGTATTTGCCCTCAGTGCTCACAAAGGCACAAAGAGGCCCACTGATGGGGGAACACTGGCTGGGGAAGGGGAGGAGCCACATCAGGTGTGCTGTCCATCATCATCCTGCCATATCTATACAGGCAATAATTCACTAGCCTTGTCCATAATAATCACCAGTTTGACAGGAATACAGCCGCCAGTGAATGCCCCAGTGAGGTCGGGGTCGGGGGTGCTCAGAGCTGAAAGGATAGGAGGACTAACCTCGGCCAGTACCGTGTTATCTGAGCACTAGGGGAGAGCTGAGATACCGTATCTCGCTCCCCCATGCTTCAGTCTGTGTGGGAAAACTACACTGATAAGACTGGCTGCACTGAGGAATTAAACTTCTTTTCAACCGATGAGATAACTTGGTCCTCAGTGCAACACTGTAAATGTGCTGCTCTGAGAGTCAGCGCTATTCCTTTGATTACAGCATTTTTATAACGGAACAAAGATTTTTAAACGTTTTGCCAATCATAGCCCTTAGCATAAACTTTTCTATTTTTCCAATATAGTGTAAGTATACACTAATGGAAAATGACTGATTGTATGGACTCAATGTTTGTACTCTGGAGGGAAACAAGTTCAAACACAGATGACACGTTTTTTCGGACAGTCTTTTAAAAACAAGAGCTGGATTTACAACAGAGAGGTAGCTCAATTACAATAGATATCCCTAAAAGATGCATTACTACTTTAAATTCAATTCAATATAATTGAAAGCTAAATCCAATCTACTAACATAATTATGAAATGTTTAAAATCATTTTAAAAATAAATTCTGCAAGAATTTCTACGTCCTCATAAAATGGCTACCACTCCAGTTTACACCTGGCCCTCCATGGTTCCCTTAGAACAGCTGTCACGTCCAGTTTAGTTGCGTGTGTGCCACACACAAAAAGCACATTGTCTCACTAACAGAGCAAAGCGAAAGAACAGTCTAAGCCTGCATATTTTAGATTAATACAATGTAGAGAAGGAAAAACTTAGCATTGCTGCTGCAAACCTATGTGCATTAACCTTGCACTAGCTTATCTACTTCCTTCAATACTCCATGCAAGATCTCTTCTCCCTTGACTTCACAGACCCCTTCATCAGGCGTCTCAGTGACCTATATTCCCAATCAATAATTTCGGAGGTTAAAGAACCCCACGCTGGTGGGAGACTCCTTGACCGTGACAGTGACCAGGTTGGCAGTGACATCAGTGACAAAGACGTGTTCGATCAGGCTGCGCGGGGGCTTCCAGTCCTGGCCTGTTTGGACCGAGATGGACAAGTCCTGACCGTTGTCTGGGTAGGGGGACTCCTGGTCAGAGTCTGAGTTACTCTCCTCCTCGCCGGTGCTCATCTCGATCAGCACTTTGGTTTGCTTGCTGCCGTCTTTGGAGGCCGATCTCTCCCGCTTGCCCTGGACGTCCCTAGTCTCTGTGGAGGGGTTCTGAACGCTGCTCTTCTCAACCCTTCCTTGGGCCCTTGTGTTCTGCCTCTCTGCGGTGGAACCCATTTCACTGGCCTCCTCCGTTTTGACTATGTCAGCTCCAGGCTGGCCCTTCCTGGCCTGTTGCCCACCAGAAGTGTTCGGTGTCTGTGTAGGGTTCTGCTCTTGACGCTGAGCTACCGTAGCTTTCCGTGCTGGGTTGGAGGCACTTCTTAGGCTGGACACTGGAACGGTGCCATTGCCCGGAGCACTGTTGCCCTGTGCTGATTTGTTCACACTTTTTAGGTTCAGTGCCTGAAGGCTTGCAGCTTGGTTCGTGGGGCCTTTATGAGCGGAAAACGAGGCAGCTGGTTTATTATTGGGTACCCGCTGTTGTTGTGGTGTCTGCCCAGGGGCCTCTTGTTTTTTCTGCCCATTGGGGGATCCCACTGCAGGCTGAGCTCCTTGCTGGTTGCCATTGCTGCTTGAGAGTTTGGAGTTATGCAGATTCAACGCTGCTACTCCAGGGGATTTGCTCGCAGTAATTTTTAAGTCCAAACCTGCTCCACTGCCCACGTCAGAAACAGACAATTTGAAATCAGAGGCACTCTTGCTCTGAGTGGACCTGCTCAGGGCAGGGGAGGTTGAGCTAGCTGACCTGCCTGAGCTCACAGTGTTCAGGGAGTTTTTATTGGCCCCGCCCTGGGAAAGGGAGGCTCTGCTCTGGATACCCACAGAATCTCTACTAGAACTCCGGTGCAACCCCATGAAGGTGAAACTGGCTGGGTGAAGAGGTTTCTTGATTCCTCCTCGGAGGTCTGCAGGGGAGTCTTTGGCAACTGTCTTTAGCATCTTGCGCTGGCCCTTGTTCGGTTGGAGTACCTTCAGCTCTGGGGTCTGTGCTTTTCTGCCTCGCTTCCTTGGGGGCTCTGGCTTGGCCACAACAATCTGGGCTTTCTTCTGGGGGACAGGGTGGAGCTCTCGTGTTCGGGGACCAGGCTTTGTCTTTCTGTCATTGTCATCGTCGTCATCTTCATCTGATGAGGAGGAAGACGAGGAAGATGACGATGACGACGACGATGAGCCAGATGATGATGATGATGAAGAGGAACTGCTCGACTTCGACGCTTCAGGTGCATTGTCCTGTAGTCAGAAATATGCTATCTTCATTTATCTGTAAAATATTATATTTGGAATAACGAGAAAAACACAATTCAAGAAATGTCATGAGAGGCGTACCACAACTTTTCGAGGTCTTCCTCTGGGTCGTTTTCCTTTCTTGCGGAACAAAATTTCCTTTTCTTGTTCCCTGTAGAGACATAATGCACAAAACCAGGTTTAGCAGAAGTCAAGCTAGAGGAAACAAGATACCGAATGCTATAAAAGCCCTGGAAAGCATCTGAGTTGAGGTTATTCTGCTACCCATTTACACTGTGATCCAAGATTTGTAACTGTCTGCTCAGACATCCAAGCACTGTGTACTTGTGGCATGACGCAAGTCAGATCTTTTTTAATCAAACGTAACATCTCACAGAGTACTGTGTGGTCTTGAAACACACTATGCTTGGCAAAAACAAACCAGTGGTTCACAATAAAATTCCCCAGATGCTTGTCTGAAAACATTAGATAAGCTTTCGTTTTTTTTAAATTTATTATTCAGTTCCTGTTTTTTTCTTTTATGACAATGTTCCACCCACACATTTTCTACTGTTATTTGCCTTGATGGCATTGTTGTCTGTCGAGAAATGTAGAGTAGCTTTTTACGGGAAAAGTAGGCCTACATTTAAATAGAACCATGTTGCATACTATATCCCCTCTGTTTTACATGAATTATTTCACATCTTACTAATTCAACAACATTCATGTATCTTCAGAGGTTGGAAAGTCTACATTTCTACCCTTAATGGGCTTATTGAAGTGCTTGCAGCCTGAAAATACAGGCCATATGCATATCTTTGAGCTCCACAATGGCTTGAACAGTGCACCATTTACGCTTGCTGGAGCGTTGCAGGGAGCATTGTTGGGATATACGGGATAGCTCACGTGAGGTCTGGGTGTACAAGGCAGTGAGAATGAGAAACTGACCTCTTGTTAAAAAAAGCCAGTAATCTTGGGTCAAGGATGTTGTCTTGGGGTTCCCAGCTGTTATGCCTGAAAGAAAGGAGAAACTTTCCATCAACACAATTATTGTAAAGTCTCACAGCTGTCTTAATATAGATTCACCTTTGTTTGGGAAATATTATAATACTGATGGAAAGAAGGTCCAGTGTAATCTCTGTTGACTGTTGAGATTGTAGGTGTATGCAAAGAGTGCTGAGTGAGAGGCTTAACCACATAGCAAAAGGGGAACGATAAGATGAAGAATGCCATGTGTGTAGGATATGCCACACTTCACAGAATTCGGAAGACTTTGCTATGATGTGAATTTCGACGCCAAATACTGAGTTCGTATAGCAAGAGGGACATAAACAAGCACATGATCATTTTCACCGTAGCCTACTGTTGTTAATATATGGTGAATAACTAACATTTCAAGTCGAGAGTGTAGAAACCGACAGCATCGTGACGATCTAACTATTATTGGGATTAAATAGCAACAACAGAGTGGACGGAAAGGGCAACTATGTCAAGACGTGCATGTCAGGGGGGTAAGGAAGCACAAGCAACTGGAACACTATTGGGGTAAAGAGAAATGGTCGGCTACTCCGTATAAGGGCAATAGAGTATTGAAACCCTGTAGACATATAATGCGACGATCACAAAAGGTACTAGTGTATTCAATAGACAGAAGTCCAGTGGTGTATGCGACGCAACAATGTTGCGGCAACATGTCTCTAAAAAGTTTCCCCAACTCACCTGCTTGTAAAATCTTGTGTCGTACAAAATCACAAAGACAAGCATGCATATATAAGACATTAAGGAAGTCCAATACGCGCTACAGTTGTAGTCTACACTTAATTAATATACATGCATGCACTGAGATATATAGCAGGAGACAAAACACAACCAGAAACGATTGATTTAATTTGGCATTGGGTTAATTTCCGATTTGGAGGTTTTAGAACAAAGGCAAGCGCGTAAAAAACAGAATCGCGTTTAATGCATTATTCCCTTACTTTGGAAGTAGATGTTGGTCAACATTGGACTTTTAAGTGATTTTAATATACGAAACGTTCAGGACGCTAATGTTTTTATTAGAATATGGGGAAGCAACAAGCGACACGTTGTTGTTGTTTTCATTGTTTGAGGCTGCAGCACCGCTCGTACTACTCACTTGGATGACCATCCCCTCCACTTTACAAGAAACTCCAACTTTCCCTGCGAGAATAGAGAGTGAAAATATTAGCAAACTGGGCAAAGTCAATATTTTTTGAATAGAGAAATGTCTACTAAACAACGTCTGACCTTTCGTAGTCGTTTATTCAGGATGCATTCAGCATCGAAAACCTGTTCTCCTACGGCGCTCAATTCCTCCATGTCGGCTGTTGCCTACTCTAAAGTCTTTTATGAAAAGAATGGAAAAGAGGGCGGAATGGAAACGCGCTCTCAAAATATGTCCCTTGGCAGATACCGTTCTTGCGGACGTCATACAACGACGTGTGGCCAATCAAATATCGACTTCTTATTTATTGGTTTCTTTATTTGCCCGGTGAAATTATGAATATATAAATGTAACTTCATGAAAGTCATGAGTGTAAAATAAGGTAGACATCTTTATTCTCCTTACTAAACTGTTTTCTACCTCTCACCATTTAGGCTAGACTGAAGATTGTAATTTGTTTTAGATATAGCCTTCTTGTTAAAACAACTTGTTAATGTTCTATGATTACCTCTACCATTCACCCTACAATTGTGCGTCATTGCAGGCTTATTTACAGTGTGAATAAAAAGCAAAATAGAACAAACATTTTTTTTCTCCCACAAACAGTTTCTTGATTCATGAATTTCCATAGTTATATTCAATTCTTAACACAAGGTAATAACTAGATGTCCCTAATGTGATTTCAGAATATCTCCATAATGAATGAATGAATGGACTTTATTGTCATTGCTACAGTACAGGTACCAAACAACGACATTTAGGAGGGGTGGCTCCCCTGGTGTTAGGAAAGGGGGGGAAAAAACACTTTTAAAAAAATCACAAGAAGGGAAGGAGCTGGTTTACATAAATAAAGGCTATGTACACTATCCACTGTACTATACTGTACAGATAGACGACTAGGGTTGTCATATTGCACAATAGTATTATTTCACATTTATTTAAAGTGTCGCAGTTTGCAGGCTTGAAATGTACATGTTTGTGCCTCAGCACTACACCTGATTTTTTCAGTCCAGCAGCTGCCATCAATCCGTCCAGACTGTCCAGGGCCCAGAACCTAGGTCTTTGCTGTGTTCAGGGCCTGGACGGCCCTGTGGTAGAAGCTGTTTTTCAGTCTGTTTGTCCTTGCGGCCAGGGTCCTGAACCGCCTTTTCGAGGGCAGCCTGGTAAAGTGTTCGTACCCAGGGTGGGTCGGGTCCCTGGAGATCTTGGAGGCCTTCCTGAGACAGCGTGTGTTGTACAGCTCTTCCAGAGAGGGGAGGGGGGCGCCGGTGATCTTCTGTGCTGTTCTCACGACTCTCTGTAGCGCATTTCTCTCCGCTGTTGTGCAGCTGGAGAACCAGTTGCAGATGCCGTAGGTGAGGATGCTATCCACTGCGCCGCGGTAGAAGGTCACCAGTATCTCCTGCTTGCTGTGTTCCTTCCTGAGGACTCTCAGGGTGTATAGCCGCTGTTGTGCCTTCTTGATGGTGTCTTTTGTGTTGTCCTTCCAGGTCAGGTCATCCCGCATGTGCATCCCCAGGATTTCCTGGGTCTTTGACTTGTTCAGTAGCAGGTTGTTAACCTTGCACAGCTTGCTCAGTTGCCCTACCTCATCCCTGTACGCCGCCTCGTCCCCCCCCGAGATGCATCCCACCACGGTGGTGTCGTCTGCAAACTTTACGATGGAGTTGCTGGGGTGGACGGGGGTGAAGTCGTAGGTGTAGAGGTTGTAGAGGATGGGGCTTAGCACGCAGCCCTGGGGGGACCCAGTGCTGAGTCTGAGGGCTGTGGAGTTGTGGGGGCCCACCCGCACCCTCTGGGGGCGGTCGGTCAGGAAGTCCTTGATCCATGCACATATAGAGTGTGATAGACCCAGGTCTAGTAGTTTGGTCACTAGCCTGTCTGGAAGGATGGTGTTGAAGGCGGAGCTGAAGTCCACAAAGAGCAGTCTTACATACAGTAGTAGGCTTAGAAGGTAGTAGTAGAAGGCTTACATACATATATCTTGATGGTAAGGCACATACCCTGCACATACCCTGCTTATATCAGTTGAACCTTTCTGCATGGTAATAAGATGTAACTCTGATGTAAAACACATGTAAATCTACCCAAATGTGTTTTCTGAGCAGGGCATATCTTGGTTCAAATTAATTTACGCCATTTATTTAAATAACATATTTAAACAGCTATATTGTTATGTACAAGCACATTTGGCAAACAGTTTCCATTGTTTTCCATGATTAATTGCTACAGTGAATCAGGAGATTCATTCATTCATGACATTCATTCATTAGTTTTTCTGTTATGCACTCACTAACTCTCAACACAAGAAATATTTCGTCAGGATTTTCTGGAAATATAATTTAGGATTTATAATGAAATAAAGCTTGAGTAGAGTAAAGCAACCCATTCACACTTAATATAACTTTGCAGTTGAACAGAGACAATATATATAATATATAAGTATTTACTGCCTCTCTAATTGAGTGATTTTGTCAGTTCACAGTACATTTTAACCGTACTAATCTTCATAATGTTGAGAAAAGAATTTTAGCACATTGCTAAAACCTCTAAGGACTGGATAGGTTGGGGCTTACAATCAATCAAAGAGAAAAACTTTCCCTGACAACAAAAGGCATCATCTCTTGATGATTTTCAGATAATATCCATATAAATGTCACAGGCAGTGATGTCCCCTTGTTTCTCCATTTCAGTTTGAACCAGTTTGACATGTTCAAAGTGTAGTTTGTTTTGTTTGTTCCTTGTCACTTGGATGCTCTGTATCCTCAAAGCTGAAACATAGACACAGAAAAGAGCGATTCTGTTTATCCTTTGCTATTGACAAAAGAGGAATCCTCAAAGCTACTGTTATCAAAACACGCTATGGTTCTGGATGAGCAGACTGATGTTACTTGTATTGTTTTCAAATGTGCCCTAAATCTAATGATGTGCAGGAGAGGGGTGAGTTTGTGCCATTCAAATGTGTGAAAAATGATAAAGGCAAACTATTGTAAAGCACTGTCTGAGAGTACCTTTGCAATAATTTCAAATGGGTACTTTAATGGGTAAGTAGTAGACATACCTTTTATTTGTCTTGTTCTTCCTTGTGGTCAAGCCCACAACTGCAATGAAAGCCACCACAAGAAATCCAACCACTGCTGTCAGCCCAGTGAAAAAGTCGTCTTGGAAGCTCACCTGGCGTGTGTCTGAGGAATACAGTTTGGAATACAGTTTGATGTGTTTGATTTATTTCAATGACAGGTCATTTGTGTGCTTATAGTTTCAGTAACCAAAACGTTGCTCCTTGATTTCACACCCATTATTTGGCTTTACTTTACAATAAGGATACATACATAAATATAGGTGTAAAACCGTATCCATATTGTGAAGGGTTACTTAATATCAAGATATGCTCTATATTTGGTCATGCGTTGTGTTGGGTAAGATAATAGATGCCTTTGGGCAGTTGAATCAAGGAACAGGTGTTGGAGTGGCACACTTTCAGGGCCAGGGGGAGTAGTGTCATTAGCCTGATATACACTCACCCTCTGTGGCAGAGGCCAGCATGTGTTTCGTGGCATCCAGGTGGCCATCGTTGATCTCAGGCTTGATGCCCAGTATGTGACACATCAATGGGTATATGTTCACAGTCTCAAAGGGGCCCACCTCCAGGTTCTTTTGGAAGGCTGGACCAACAGCCCTGAAAAATGGTTTCATGTCCATTTCTTCGTTGTCAAAGCCATGCTCCCCCATGTGGAACTGCACTGGGAAATACTGTGGAGACAAGAGGAGTCAGAGTGAGAAAACATAGCTAAATAATCAATTTCGGATGACTCCTCCTTCATTTAGAATAGGAGAGGTGAGGTCATGAGTGTTGTGATCATTGTTTCGGTAGCATGAGGCCTACAGTTCAAGACAGCAATGTCTGTCTCTCTACAGTACTCTTAGTTGGACAGCAGAGGGAGATATTGATCAACTGAAGGAATGGGTTTGCTTCAACATCTGTAAAATCTCATTTGTGAGAGGAGACTTTTACTGTTCTTCTTTGGTGTGTAAGAATGTAAGAATACTATTATAAACCAGGTGCTATAAATAGAGATCCTATCCAACCAAACCACAATATGAACATGGCACTTTGTTCTCTCAAGGTTGACGTCTTCAAACTGAAACTGATATTGCATAAATGTTTGACAATAACGACAGCGTCTTAATTCCAAGCTAGCTATTTAAAGCCCTACTTTGTTAAATATTTCTATACAAAGAGAGAGGCCACTTACTATAGGTTCACTTCTATGTAACACTTTACTGAACATGGAAAACATTTGTTCAGATTTTAAACAAACATACGATTGACATAGCCACAGCTGGTATTTGTCTCAAACCATTGTGTTTCCTTGATAACCCATACCTTTGAAAGGCCAGTGAGCGCTTTTAGAAAGACTCTCTCATGGTGGCAAACATCTTAGTAGATGACAGGTATATTTATGAGGAAGAATACATGTAGTACATGGGTTAGGTATCATTTTAATTCACTTCTTCCTATCTCAAATTTTTATTATTTTATTATTTAAAAAAACATATATCCCAGCATATGTGTAGAAATGGCATTTAATATTTGATATTTCCCAGTATTGAGTGATACAGGGCTTTCAGTTACAAAGTTTCGGCAGAGTTCTTGAGCCAAATGTAATGCTACTGTATGTTGAATTTTAGGGCATGAATAGCTTTATGAAGCATTAAAGAGCCCTGCATGCCATCAGCCAAACCTGGATTATCCTGGCAAGGTGGTAATGCACTTGATTAAAATTGTAATGTATTAAGATTACAATTTAATTCCTTGTTTCCAGTCTAAAAGATTCCATTTTCTCTATCGCTACAAGCCAAATTAACTTGGTAATTCCTTCAATATTTCTGGAGACCATATGAAATATGGCTTACTGTCAGAATAGTTCCTATGTATACTGTAGGATGCCTAAGGATGGGACTATGGACATTGCTAGATGTCTGAGAGTATAGTGCATGGTAAAATGAACTCAAACCTGGTTATTTCTATACTGTGTGATGGTTCTGTTATCTGTGTTCTGAAACCCATCCAATAATCAGTAACTCACAGTAAAACATGAAGTTGTAATGTTTTCAATATTATTCATATTCATGCCTGCAAAGATATAGTATCTTGGTTTTTGCTATCGAGACATGATTGTTACCCACCCCGTTGATGACGTATCCAGGGTCGGAGAAGAGAATGAGGGGCAGGATGCGATCGTTTTTGGAGAAGTGGAAGCGCTCCGGCAACTCCTCCTTCTTAAAGACGTGTAGGTGAGGGTGCTTTCCCTTCAGGGCGTTGTAGACCGTGTCCAGCTTGCCCGCCTTGGGTAGCAGCATCCCAGCAGGCCCGAAGTCCACCAAGTGGAAGGATAAATCTTTGAACGAGAAGCCGGGGAACTCGGACAGGGTGATCTCCTTCACCAGGCCGTCCCTGTACACCCTGGTCATGCCGTGGTCAGCGGTAATGATGATGTTGAGGCGGTCGGCGACCCCGTGCCGTTCAGCCGAGCGGCGCATGTAGCCCACCGTTCTGTCCACCTGCTCCACCATCTCCCTCCGCTCCGGGGAGTCTGGCCCGTATTTGTGGCCTACGGCGTCCGGTTCGCCGAAGTACAGTGACACAAAGTCCAGATCCAGGTCTCGGAACCAGGGGCCCATCACCTTGTCTACGTTCTCTCGCCACGCCGTCTCGTTGGAGTAGTTGTAGAAGCGCGGCTCCACATCCGTCACGGACGCTCGCTCGTTCTGGTAGGAGGAAGCGGTGCCAGGAAAGTGTAGAGAGCCAGCCTGCAGGCCCTGTGAGGAGAACATGAGAGTGAGGAGAGGTCATACTCATGCATGCATCATGTACACGTACACACACACACACACACACACACACACACACACACACACACACACACACACACACACACACACACACACACAGACACTGCACAGGCCCTTATGTGAATGTAAAACACCCAGTTGTAAGAGGGATTAGATGAAGGATCAGCACAGTGTCTGCTCTGACCTGTCTCTGGGCAGTGATCCAGATGGGTAGAGAGCCATTGTCCCACCACTCATTCACAAACTGCGTCTGGTAGTAAGGCTTCTTCTCAAAGGTGGTTGTGTTGAACCACATGTTGTGGATCACACCGTGGTTCTCAATGTAGCGCCCTGAAAAAAGAGAGACTGTCAATCTCCATGCGCTCATTATTCATAGTCTGCCACTTTCACATTAAAAATTCCATCAACTTCACAGCCCCTGTGTGCCATGACGCTTCTGGACAAGGTCTTAAGACCAACATTGGAGATTAGATGAATTTAATTTCAAGGAAGTTACATTTCTGTTTAAACTGGCACTGATGATTTGAAAATCAAAAAGGGAGTATTTCTGTCAAGCGAAAGAGAATTCCTCCTTCAGTCATCCTAGCATAATCATATCACTCAGCTATGAAAGCCATTGGACCCTGGGACATTCAATTACAGTTAATTCCTTTTTTTCCAGTCACATTCACAATACTTACAAACTAAACAGGGAATGACTTCCAATTTGGTAATAAAGTGAAAATAAAGACCACCACCAAGTGAACAACCTCTACAGTACGAGTACGCTGTTGGATCCCGTAAACACAGATAATAATAATAATAATAATAATAATAATAATAATACATTAGACTTATATAGCGCTTTTCTAGACACTCAAAGACGCTTTACAAACTGAAAAGATCGAATAGTAAAATAAAAAGAAACAAAAAAATGAAGTATAGGGGTCTAATTAATTTTTAGATTACTAAATGTAAATTAGACATTAGATTAGACATCAGATGTCTCCTATGGCTTTTTCATCTACAATAGATACCTGTCAGGAGAGTGAAATGTGTCGGACTAGTGACGGTGATGAAGGGTGGTGTCACGTATCGGGCCTTCACCCCCTCCTTGGCCATCGCGTCCAGATTCGGCGTGTCCACATCGCGGTCGTAGTCCCACCTGAAGCCGTCGAAGGAGACCAGCAGCACCTTATTCTGCCCGGCGGTTCTGGATCCACTCATCGGTGCTCCGAACGCCGCCGAAGCCAACAAAAGGCTGAGAGACACGGTCCAGAACATTCTAGACACAGCCGCTTTACACCGATCCCAGATCATACTGCGTATCCCTTCACTGCTAGATCCTCAGCGGAGTTCTATCCACAGACTCCAAGCACCTCTCAGTTACATGACCTGAACCCCCCCCCCCCGCCCCCCCCCCACCCTCCCCTCCCCTTTCCCAGTAGGATTCCTCATGAGCCAGCAGCTTTTGAGCAAGATTTCATCTGCGTCGTCTTATCTCTCGTTGATAAGAGACAGACTTTCTCTCAGCACATGGCTGCTTGAGGGTGTTTTATGAGTCACTATTGGACCATCGCTGGACTCCTGAACAGTGCCTACTGGACGATGCCAGGAGTCCCTTTATTAGGACTCTATAATCAGCGAATTAGTCCCTATAGCTGGCAACATGACTGTCTGGTTTGTCCGTTGGGTGAATCATTGACAGGGGGGGGGGAATGACACTTGCATGGATTTCACCTTGAGTGTCGACGGGACATGATCGATCTGACAACTAGAAAATGAAGGAGAAAATGAGAAGATATGTCTCTTCATCAGTGAGCACTCGTCTCTTGGGAGAATATAACCTAATAGACAAATTCATTTTAATAACCCACTGCTGAATGTGCTTTTAGCTTCGGGCTACTGCTAAATATCCTTTAGAATGATTTGAATGGATAGAAAGAGGCCAACATGACCATGAACGGACAACTAGTAAAACAAAACTATTCCATGCGGCCTCTGTCTTTTTGGTGCCTCTCCTCGAATCATACTTCGTGTTCCCTTCGAGACACTATATCACTGGCTTATGATGTTACGTTATCAATGTCTATCAAATAGCCTGACAAGCCAGCACTTTAAATGTTTTTTTTTTTTTTTCTCTCTCTCTCGTCCTTGACGGAAGTTCAAGTGAAATATCTAATCTTCATGGAGATAAGGGATAACGTTCATCAGCTCTCGTTTACCTCATTCATATTCATTAGCTTTTTTTCATATTAGCTCCATCCCTAGTCCGGTGTCAGCAAGATTTGGAGGAGCGGTGAGGACTGTTGAGACCCAGTGCGAGTCTCAGATCTCTGCCATGAGAACTTGATCAAAAACACTCACACGCTGAACTTCAGGGGCCAGGAAACCTGATCCGACCCCTGCAGCTTTGCTTGTGATTTCCACAGGGATTCTTCACTTTCCTTGAGGAAAAGTTAGCAATTCGCCATTCGCACTCCCTCCTGCCTATGGACTTGCAACTGCACCGCCCGAAGATTCTAATCAATTCCCTCCCAAATGTTGTGTAACGTCCTTCCAGTCTATCCACCTATCTGGTAGACATAGCTCCCTTGTCTCTTATCAAAGAGTGATTAAGTACACGATTGATTTGAAGGACATTTATGAGATTGAATGTATTATAATGACTCTAAAGTGTCCTTAGCTGAAGGTTTACCCCCCCCCCCTCCTTACTCGTCAATGAGGTTGAAACAACTCCCATGTTATTCAGTTGAGCATGCACTGTATGGCAGCTGGTAATCATAGGGTCAAGTACGGGCCAGTGTTCAGAGAGCCCACTTGCTGTGTTTTGAATTGTAAGTAAACAGGCATTAGATGCATGAATGAGCCTCTCTATCAGGTTTCATACAAATCAGCATTTAGCACTGGCCAGGCAATCAGTGCGAGACAGTAGGAGACAGGTGGCCACGACTACCATTCTGTTAGTGTCACACACGTGGGGGTCTAATACCTACGGTTACGTGTCCTCCTGCGTCTCTCTGTATCCTGCACAAACGATTATCACTATCATTATCAATACGCGAACACCTGTGTGGTCTAGCAACATATTGGACATTGATACAGTTCAACGACTTAGGGGGAGGGAATTTAGAGGTGTTTTTTTTCTCCATTCACACGGATTCCATCGCTTCGTAGAAGAGGTACCCATTCCCCCCCCCCCTCTCTCTCTCTCTCTCTCTCTCTCTCTCTCTCTCTCTCTCTCTCTCCCTCTCCCTTCCCCTCCCTGGACGTTTGGCACTATCTGATGGGGTGTGATCCACTGTGGGCCAGGCCTGTAAGCGGCTGACAGCCTCTCTCATGGAGCTGTCATGTCAGGGGGGAGCTCTGTTGAAATGGACCAAATTTCACCAGGGGAGCTCCCGCTCGAAACCAGACAATGGCAGAGGTGGGCGAGTGGAGAGAGGACTCTTTCACACCTGTCAAACACCCCGGCTGAAACAGAGGAGCGGCGTTGCTCCGCTGTGGGAAAGGGCCGTGCCCTCGGGTGGCGCGTACAATACAAGGTACAGATACAGACTCACCGCCACCCGTAAACTGCCAATGACAGCACAGTGCCCAGAGCAGAGCCCGAGGCTAAAGTTCAGGTAGGACGCCACAGCACACCCTTGAGGGCGTGCGCGGCTTTGACGTTAATCTGTCATAAACGTCCTACTCTTGTCTGACCTGGCTGCTATTACTGTAGTGTTAGCGTTCTAAGGGGTTGAGAGTGCACGTCAGCACTTTATCCCACCTGAACCCCGTTCCCCAATCTACTGTAACACAACAATGGCCTGTCTGGTTATGCCGTTGTATTAAGGTGCGGTGCTGTTTGACGTGCCAGTGCCACATGACGCTGATTTGATAACAATGAGATTAACATTTAGGGTAGGCTGCTTTCGGTTCCTCCTGAGCGGCATAGTGCAGGCGGGTTTATTCTGTTAAGATCAAACAATTAATCTTAGGAACCTTCCCAGATAACGATTTGACGGATGCATCATTTTCAACGACTCACTCAACCGATGTCGCCCGCATGTTTTGTCGTAATCACGCATCCCGCGTGAATACACTTAATTCCTTCACTCTCTTCCCTCATTATTTAGTTCTCCACCATGTCATTGCTGAATAGGACATGCAGTATGTGCTGGTTATCTGTAGCTGGTGTGTGTGACTGTCGCTTTGACGAAAGAATACGAGTTCAAATCAAAAACACACACGCTGAACGATAAATGCACTGATTTATATAGCGCCTTATTCCAAAGCGTTTTACAATGGCCTCTCGTTCACCCATTCACACCCCAATGGCGGCAAGCTACCATGCAAGGCGCCAGCCCCGCTCATTGGGAGCAATTTGAGATTCAGTGTCTTGCCCAAGGACACCTCGACACGTGGCCAGCCGGGGTTCGAACCGCCGATCTGCCGACCTTGCGATCGTTAGACGTCGGCTCTACCTCCTGCACCACAGCCACCCTGCTCCAGCCCCCCAAAAACTAATTCCCGTGGCCACACAGTAGCGGGAGGCTTAGGTAACTTGAGGTCGGCTGATGTAAGAGAGGGAATGAGGTGTGTGTCCGCTAGCCTAGCCCAGCAGAGAGGAGGGAGGCGCAGCTTATGGAGGCAGCCGGGCTGATTTGCAGCTCCATCCCAGCACGTGGGCCCTTTCAGGCTCTGCCGTCTGTAACAGGTTGACGTGATAAACTCTCGAGCTGGTCTAGTCAGACGCGACGCAGCAGCGGTGGTGGTGGTGGTGGTGGTGGTGACGGCGGTGTGGCGGCCCCCTCCCATCCCTTTCTCCTTGCTCCTACCGGCCTCCCGGTGTCTCACTGTGGTGCCGGGTGGCTCTAGCACACCGGCTTTACACCCTCACAAGGCAGTAATTGATTTCTTTAATTTGCTTCAAGAGAAGCCGTTGTCAGCCAACCAGGCAGCCATTTTTCAAGCCACTTTAATTAAATGCCAGGTCTTTAGGTGTGATATGAAATTCGTTTGGCTCCTCTGATCTTCTACTCCACAGACTATTCATTAACATTTCTTTTGTGCTTTTATGTTTCACACAAAGCTTCAGAAATGAGCTCAACAGTGACATTTTGGTTTCTGTACCATATATTTAATCATTTCTTTAAGTGCGTTTAGACTACAAAGATTAAGTGTGGCTGTTTCACATAAGATAAAGACCCCTCTGTAGAGTGTTCGTCTGCGAGGGAATTCTGGAGAAAGAGCAAAAGAACCACCTGAAATAGTACATTTAGTTGTACGGCATTCAGACATTGTTATAAAGTACACCTTTACTTATTTTGATTTGTTTCCAAAGTATGAGGATGTAGTCATCCATTTAAAGACAGTCATTAACAGTACTACTTTGGGATGCACCGATACCACTTTTTCATTGCAGATACTGATTCCGAGTACTGAACTTTGAGTATCGGTCGATACCGAGTACCGATCTGATAAAAAGGCTCTTTTATTGAAATGTGAACTTCTATTGCCACTCCTCAAAACACTCACCTTACACATTTTTCAACAAGCAGTTCTGCTTGTGTCTGTCTCAAGCGTGATGTAACTCCAGACCGCAGAGTAGGGGTGTCACGGTACAAGATTTTGACGGTCTGATAACCTTCATGCTCAAGTGCCCGGTAACCCCGGTAACCACCGGGTTCTATTTATTTTGTATTACTTACATTCCGTTTAAACAAAGCCGGCTGTAACATCTAAAATCATTTCTCAAAGGAAGTAATAAAGTGTGGAATGAGAGAACAGTATTTTAATTGTATAAGTGCATTTATGAACAGTGCTTTGTTATGAAAAATGGAGAAAAAAACCCCCCTTACAAAATATGAAATGAAAAGTGGAATTTTAATTGCATATATTTCTCTTTTAGCTGAGTTGATTAGTTAGGTTGAGGAGGGGTTCTCTGGATGTTGCAGCACCTTTTTAAACACCTGTAACAGTCATTTCTTACCGTCTAGACCAGGGGTCCCCAAACTTTTTTCTGTGAGGGCCACATCATTTTTCCTTTCTGTGATGGGGGGCCTGGGTCGGTCTCTAACATAAAATAATATGGAACGGTGTGAAATGGAGGCGGTTGCGCAAAGCAATTGCGCGCAGGAGAGCACTGGTGGATGCAAACAAAGTCTAAACAGTTGAATTTGGATGGAATTTATACCTATAGTGATATGTCAATGAAATATAATCCGTTTTACAGTCTGATACATGAGGGAGGACCCTCATCATACACGGGGGGACCCATGAAGCAGGGCTGTCTGGGGGTCCTTAAACGAGCATCAAACACTTAATTTCTTGCATTCTGGTGAATTTAGATGCAATTTGTGCCCTTTCTGCATCAATTTATGGTGAAAATGTCATTATTTATGTAAAGGAAAACACAATATTCAGGCACCAGATGACCATTCAAAATGTAATGTAATATAATGCAATATAAGGCTCTCAGGCATTCTGTACTTTCAATTATGTATTCTCCTTGAGCAGTCAACATCAACTATCAGCTATTTCGCTAGCAAACACGAAAGCTAACTTATTTGCAAAACAGCGCCCCCGCCACCACGTCGGCGCAGTGCCGCAATTGCAGTTAGAAATTACAGAAATCCACTGAGTGCAAAGGGCCGGTCCAAGTGTGGGGGTGGGCCGTGTTCGGCCCGCGGGCCGTAGTTTGGGGACCCCTGGCTAGACTCTAGAGCCTTAAATCCTAAAAGGTGGGCATATAGTGCCCTGCGTAAGTAACGCACCACCAATCATTTCAGCCACTTCCATCAGGCCGCCGTTATAGAACTCCACTGGCCCGGAAAAACACATATAAAAAATAATTAATTCCCACTGCAACCACCGCCCTGAACATTTTAAAATAGGAAGCACACTGTTTTTCTTTTAAACCACAACATTTTAGCATTTTAGCTTTTTAAATCATAATACTGTTTTTCTTACTATTATTTTTAAATGACTAGACTTTTTAAATAGGCACTACATTTTGAACTGCACAAAGCCTGTCAAAGGAGAATTTCTGTCACTCTGTGACAGACAATAAAGCAATCTTGAATCTTGAATCTTGAATGTGACTGATTCTTGCCTAGTAACGATTCTAGACTTTGCGTTTCAAGTTTATTGCTACGTCACATTACACTAGTGTAAGAGAGTAAAATTCTTAGGCTTCGGTTCCTGACATTGCAGCATAAGGCAATATTTGATAAAAAAAAGTTACAATTTGCAGACAATAAGGCAATAGTCATAATACAAGATAAAGGTGACAATAGTACGGGAAAGAAAGGATACACTAGTGGTGCAACTATTAATAATAAATAGTTCAGTGATAAAGTGGCTGTGAGCTTAAGGCTTTCGTAATCCGTATACATGGGGTGTACTTGGGGATGATAGTCTGATAGAAGCTGTATGGTTAGCCTCTGAGTTTTCTGTGCCCTGAGGCACCGGAAGAGGCCTCGCCTTTTGGACGGCACCGGTTCGAACAGGCTGTGGTTGGAGTGGCTGGGATCTTTGATGATCTTCCGGGCTTTGCTGACACACCGTTTGTCATATATAACCATATAGTGATGCACTCAGCTGTCCGTACCACCCTGTGTAGTGTTCTGCGGTTGAGGGCAGTGCAGTTGCCATGGCAGGCAGTGACGCATCCAGTCAGTTTTTTTGCCTCAATGAAAGTCAACGAAGCCTTTATTAGGCTGAAAAATCTAAAAATGCTCACCCTAATTAAGAAAAAAAAAAAAGGAAAAAAATGTCCCACTGACCAGGAACACTCTTCAGTAGGTAGGTGTGAATGCGTCAGACTACCATCTGCATTCTGCAGAATATGTCACCAGCCGAACTACAGACGCTTCACAGCCAGGTGCCGACCACCAGTTATCCTCAAAAAGGATGGTCACTTACAGTTTCTTAAAAAATACCTACAAAGCCTGTAGAGGTTTGGAAAAAGTTATTGTGGACAGATAAGATGAATATGATCATGTACCAGAGTGATCGCAAGTGGAAAAAGGATCTGCCCAGATTTACAGCATAAAATCTCATCTGTGAAACATGGTGGAGGGGATATTATTGTTAGGCCATCTATAGCTGCCACTAGAACTGGCTAACTTGTCATAATTGTGAAGCGTACAGAAACGTCTTGTCTGCTCAAGTACAAGCACATCCCTCCAAATTCATTGCATGGCACTTCATCATACAGTAATGATGAAGTTCTTGACTGGCCATATCAATCTTCAGATGAAATCCAATTGAACATGCGTTTCATTTCCTGATGGTAATATTTTAGTCAAAAATACCTCAAAACAAACAACAACTAAAGATGTGAAAAGGGAGCTATGAGCTAACCCCCCCACCCCCCTTCCTTGAGATCTCTTCCCCCCTGAAGAGACAGTGGCTGTGAGCTCTCTGGGATGACTTTAGTCTATAAAACAGGTAAAGGCAGATATTCATTCTTGTTGTCATGGTGTGTGGTTCTCGTCATGAGCTGTGGGTAGCATTGTAAGAATTGTCATCTCTATCTCTCTGTCTTTGTCTCTGTCTCTCTTTATCTATCATTTACCTTTACATTTTCCTATGGAGTATTTGCCATGTAATAATTGTCTAAGTATTGTTATACCTCATAGGAGCCAACGGACCCACAGGTGGATCCGAAGTGATATAAAGAGCTTACCTCGATCAATTCTCTTCATCGATATCACATTTTTTTCACAACTTTGCATGCTATACGATGCCAGCATTTTTTTGCCGAGACGGTAAACACGGCCTAAGTCACATCCAGTTTTCTCCAACTGGAGAATGTGTCATGTCCGGTTTCAACGCCGAATTTCCATACCATTGGTCGGCCAACCCAAAAAAATCCCCCAAAAATCCCCCCCCCCAAAAAAAAGAAATCTGATACATGAGAAAGGTCAAAGGTCAAAGATGGTGCCAACATATCTCCAAATGGCCTAAACATATAGGTGTCCGCCTAAACATACCTGTACTAAAACAGGTACAAAGTTGCATTTGCTCACATTACTAGCATCGACTTTGGCACAAGTACTAATAAGACCCTGGAGTACTGATTCCTAGATGATTTGGGCTTCGTCATCAGGTTTCCAAGGTGATATTCACTGTAAAAGCTGTTTTTTTTTTAGGCGGAGACACTTCTACAGCCACCCCACAGGTGTTAGCTTTCATTTGATAACAAGATCATTATGAAGGCCCTTGTGATTGTGGAGATATTCTATATTCACTGTGGCCATGTCATTTCGAGCAGAAAACCAGAAAAATGAGGTTGCAATATCACACGAGAGGGAGTGTGTTATACTGAATATCAGCACGGCTGTGATTCGGTCGATCACAGCCGTGCTGATATTCAGTATAACAGCACGACCTCGAGTGTGATATTTCTTTTATACAACAGTTCTACAGCGCGATTGATTAGTTAACAGTAATAAGCGACAACAGATTATGATTAGTTTGTTTATTTAATCATTAAAAAATAAATAAAATAGTTCCGCAACTGAACTTCAAATGGACTGTTGCCTAGTAACCTGAACACAAACATGTAGTCTAATTAACGGTCATTTAGTAGAACATCTGTGCGGCGGAGTGATAGTTAAAAGTCCCAGTGCTGTTATACTGTGTATCAGCACTCATGGAATGCCTCTTGTCCAATCAAATGACTTGGTCGGAACTAACTGTTGTATAATAAGTATTATTAAAGCCTATTAAAGCCTCATTTGATTAATTCCAATTGGCCATTGTTTCTCTAAATCAGCACAAACTAAAAATGATATGCACACAGTGATAATTACATTACTTGGAGTCAGATTATTCATATTAGATAATAGATTAACACAATATAGGCACATTTCCTTGCTATACCTTCACATGAGAATTGCCATTACTAAGATGGCTGCAGTACAGGCAGTAGATCACTAGCGAAGACACTGAGCATCTGGTGGGATCAATGGGTCGCAGACTTCAGGCAGTTATTCCATGCAAAGGATTGTTGACCGAAAACTAAACATGAGTGCTTCATTTGGACATTTGATAAATATTGGCATCTTTGGGTACCCTGAAAGAGGGGGACTATGCATAAAAAGTATGTAATTTCTGAATGATGAAACCATGTACACGAACCACATACCATCAAATAAAAGCTAAGAATTTCCACTTTAATGTCATAGTGGATATTTGACTCCAAAACTTGAAGTGTAGAGCTAAAAGAAACAAAAGAATGCTTCACTGTCTCATTACTTACACAGTGCACTGTGTACCACCAAAAATACAACGGATAACATAGGCCTAAAGTATAGCCTATAAAATAACTGGGCCTCTTTCAGCTGTCATTGCAAATCTCCAGACAGTCACAAATAGGCCTACCTGTCTGTCAAACCACAGCCATGAACTCTAACTATTCAGAGTGGATGATGGCATGACAAAAAATTCATCTTCTGTCCTAGAGCCTACTCAGCAGCCTATACAGTATGCTATATTCCTATCTTTACCGCTCCCGCTGAAACCTAAAACCCTGGCCTCTCTCCATGAAAATTCCTCCCATTATTCTGTTACAGGTTTATTACATCTCACTCCTATTATCAAAATGCTGCTATATATTATATATTTCCCCTGTTTCTCTACCCTGTTGTATAAAAGCCGCCCATTTGACAGATTAGAGCTTCATTCAGACGGTACAGAGAATGCATGATGTCTACCACAAACCCTATGAGAGTAGAGACATATATTTTTAAAGCACAAGTTGGTCCAAGTTATTTCTTTATATTTCAACAATTCCCTCTCCTCTCCATTCCATATGAGCTGATCTGTTACTCTCCCTATTTCCACTCCACCACAAATCCTTTGTGTCCCCAGCAAGCTGCAGTTCGCTTTAGGGCTGGAACACTTGAGCAACGAGTAGAGTGGTGCAGATGTCATCTGATATTGCTTATCAATAGATCAAAACATAGTTTGTAACGTAAAGAAAAGTAGCTGATATTGAGTTGGTTGTCGCCGGCTTCTTGGCTCCTCGCCGTGGAACACACCGGCACTAGTTTCAGCAGTAACATTGAGCAGGAACACCGCGGTGAACCGATAACCTTACAGGGGACGGTATGATAACCTTAGAGGTTGACACAGTGGTTTAGCATAAAACCGGTGCACTGTGTCAACAATAACAGCCATGTCTGCGGTAGGGATGTCACCGCATCATCTGGGCGGTGCAGCCGTCAGCCGGTGGTGCATCTGTTTAACAGGTTTTTACAACAGTCTGTATCATGGCATTGGATCGATAAATAGCATTCCCCCGAATATCGGCCCCATACCGATCTCTCAGTATTGGATCATCTCTAATACACCTCAATATAGTGTGTGTCAGCTGCTCCTTATTCCACCTATGTAATAACTGTGTTAGGACTGGTCCTTATTCCACCTGAGTAATAACTCTGGACGGCGCTACCGATCCCTGGCCACCAAAACATCCCGTTTCAAAAACAGTTTTTCCCCCTCTGCTATAAGGACTCTCAACACCTGACCCACTGCAATAAACCTGCCAGACCGTACTGCACTTTGTAAATTATAAATATGTTCTTGTCTTGTGGCTATGTGTGTTCATGTCCATGTGATAGTTATGTGCAATGTGTGTATGTTTTTTTGACACTGCTGTATTGAGCTTCCACCTGTACCGAAAACAAATTCCACCGACCTAGGTCGTGTGGTCATTAAACGATTCATTCATTCATCATTCAACTACTTACTATACTACCTCTGCACATACTGTATATTACATAGTTACCTATCATTACCTCTTGTTCTATTTATATCATGCCCTTATTTGCACTTCTGGTTGGATGCTAAACTGCATTTCGTTGTATTGTATTTGTACTCTGCGATGACAAAGTTGAATCTAATCTAATCTAATCTAATCTAATCTACACATGAAATCTGCCTCCTCTGTGGCCACCATTCGAAATTGCAATTACAATGAGCTGAGTGTCGTTTACACTAGCCATTGGTAATAGCTAGCTTCCATGGTGAAATAGACTATCCAGACCATTAAGATAAGATCCCAACATGTCAATTGAACATATTGTATTTGCTTTGGACACTTCTCTGTAACAAGCTACAATTTGACAACAGAGTGGCTGCACCAGCCAGGAGAAATCAATATGCTAATGCCACAGCCAATCAAAACATTAGTGGGAGCTATTACTTTTAAGCACTATCACTTCACAATCCCTGCAGATGATATGCTGTAGTATCGTGACGATTTGATGTAGCTCCATTAAGGACTGTTCCATATTCCGTCTGTGTAATAACATGCTGCTCAACTTAATATACCGAATTAATACAATTAACAAATGACTATGTAACAACACCTTAATAACATGTCCTTGCTAAAGTAAGTACAGTGTTACTATACAGAATAGGGGCAAGTGTAACCCAAAACTCTTACCCAAAACTGTTCTAAAAAAAAGAAAAAGTCTGTATATTTCCGGCGAGTGATGCTATATTGAGACAGGACAGCAGTGGGTATTTTCCAGAGCAGGTACATCATTTATTCTAGCCCACAGGGCAGGGTAGCACGCATACCTCCCCATTATATCCTCCTGCCTGCCTCCTCACTGGTTGTGACTCAGAGGTCTTCTAAAATCCCCCCTCCACAGATCCTCTCACAATGGCTCTCTCTCCCTCTCATGGAGATTCACAGCAGCTGCCTCCTCCTTCCTGCCTCCCACCACCACCACACACATCCACACCGCTCTACCCGGCTTCAAAGATGAGAAAATATGCTGAGACGCTGACACTCACTAAACAAAAAAGGGAAAGCCTGCTCCAGGACACACCATCTTTTTTGTGTGAGAACAGTTCTTAAAAAAGATGTTTCAAAGACAATTTGCTGGGAAGTGCTTGTGAAACATGCAAGGCCAGAATCGCTGGGGTTTTAGAGAGAAAGGCCTCTACCATGAAATGGCAAAGGACGCATCGTAAATTTGACATTAAAAGGGATCCCAGATCAATTTCCCCCTACCAAACGCTGCATAACAAGAGTCATTTTGACAAAGTAGCCGTGTGATTATTTTTTATTTCCATTTGAAAGCAATTAGTAGAGAGGTCCTTCCCTTGAGTTTCTGTGGCAGAATGTGCGGAATGACTCAGGATAATTGCTGTGAAATGAGCAGAGCACGAAGTGAAGGGAAGCAGCGAAACCGCCAGGGTTCCCTCTCCACGGAAACGCCCTCTGCCTTTGTCGATGCACCAGGAAATTAGGCGGCGAGCGATAACGGAGCTTGAATGAGTAACAAACGCTGCGGCCCAGTTATATTTACTCCATTTCAGGCTATTACAGAAATTGAGTGTTTCCCCGCATCTCATGCTGTGCCGCCTGAGCGCTGGGTACAGGAGGAGGAAAGTCGACACACATGGCAGCCGTTTTCGCGATGCAGAAGGAGGAGAGCAAAAACATGGGCGCAGTGAACAGAGTAGGGCGCGTGACGTAGGCCTACGTAGGCCTGTCACAGCGGTTCCACGGCGCTATGTCCGTTCTCTGAACCCTTAAAGGATAGCAAGGTGTTTGAAGAAGCAGAAGGGACTGACCTGGTGTTTTTCCCTTCATCTAATATCTCTTAGCCGGAAGCTTCCTTCGCAGCTTCTGCACTAATTGCTGCCTTGCTTGGAAGCGGCTCTCCCTTGGTATGTAATTAAGGAGCTATTGACTCCATCCTGCATTCAGTCTGTTTGATTAGGCCTGAGGTCTGGAGATATGCATTAGTCTTTCCCCAACATTGCAGACACAGCCGTAGAGAGTAGTACCACACAGCCCTCCACTGACTCGGGGCTTACAGAGAGGCGGAAGAGGAGGAGGAGGAGGAGGAAGAGGAGCTGAACTGCAGCTTTTCACCCCCCAGTGATGACGACAACCTTCAGCCTGTACTCAGGCTCATGGAGGTGTGAAGGAGGGGAGTCTCTTTCCCCTTGACGCCTGTTGTCCCCTCAGTGACACGGCTGCTCTCCCGGAGGTGAAAGCCGTCTAGATTACTGAGGCAGGAATGTCAAGAACGTGCTCGATGAATACTCAACTAGAGGTGGGGCTGGAGGTGGAGGTGGTGGTTGTGGTGGTGGTGGTGGGGGGGGGGGGGGCAGGGGCAGTGGGGGTAGTGGAGGAGGGGGGGGAAGGGGGGCGCAGAGATTACTTAAAACACCAGGGATTCCCTCCCATTGGGAAAGTGGCAGAAGAGGGCAGAATAATAGTCTCAGGGACAGGGCTAAGGGGGGAGGGGGGGGGGGTTCAATAATCGTCCAGGAGTGACAAGAACCCAAAAGCAATTCCTGACTGAGCACTAATCCCCACTTTTTTTGCGGGGTGCGAAGAGAGAGGGGGGGAGAGAGAGAGAGAGAGAGAGAGAGATAAGCTTGGAGGTTAATGCAGAGGCGGCTCTCCTCTGTCCTCCTCGGTGACAGCCCTTGACAGGCGGACCCCAGCAGCACGGCTTGTTTATGTTAATGTAGGCGACCGAGCCCGGTCCCACGCTGTGCCCCACAGATAGAGACGTCAGAGGATCGTCAGAGTGGCACGGCAACCTCTCACTGGGGTACCCAGGAACTCTGCATCCACAGACGGGGGCCACGCTGAGGCTCTATCAGTCAACCATGTATGGGCCCCTCTACTTGTAGTGCTCTTCAAATAAACAGCGCTGAAGCTTTATTTTGGACGGCAGCTTTGTCAAACTATTTTGCCCTTTGTTTCTTTACGGATCTCAGAAACTCTGAAAGAACAGTTTGAAAGTCCAGTATCTTCATGATTATGAGGTAACTAGCTATGAACTGAAACTTTCTAAACCCTCGGACATAGTCCTAGGGATGTGGTCCGATAATGGGGGACGATCACCCTGCCAGGTTCGTCACCCCATATGCCATTTGATGGTCATTGCTGCCAATCCTCCGTAAACTATGTTTTTCTGTTTTGATTCGGCCGCCATTGTTTACCGTGTTTTGCTAGCTCTGGGGTATCGTCCACATCATCAGCCTTGTCTCTCACTGATGAATGGGCCTGCCTCCCTGACCTGGACTCGCCTTGTTTGTGTCAGCGTGATGTAGGGCGTACCCCTGGAGGTGGCGCTCGGATGAGATGGGAGCAAGAGGGGGGGACGTGGAAACAGATGAAGGGTCAGGGGTGTGTGTGGAGATGGCTCTCCCCAGCCTCTCCTCTGGGTCTCCTTCACCCTGGCGCGTTCGACCTGCGCCAGCCTTTCATTCTAATCTGATGATAATGATATTTGCTCAGGACGACCTCTGCTTGCACAGTGTAATTACCCCCCCAGCTTTCTATGATCTCGGCTATTGGAAATCGATGGGCCATAAGAGCACCCCATCAGAGCTTATTATTATCACAGCTCGCTTTTCGTTACAGCGCGATCAGATTTAATATGTTGTAAAGTTTTTTACGGGCATGCTTTTTTTTCCGTTCATTTTTTTTTTTTTTTACACATCACCTATTGTGGTTAAGCAGGTGTACTGGATACTGTCACACCACTCCCCCAAAATCTCACTACGATGCCACACTTTTACCCTTCCCTGCACATCGAAGCGATTACGATGGATATTGTTATGTGCTTAATTTCGCCGCTTTAAGGACACCTTGGACTTAGCGGTACTCAGCAGTTTGACGCCTATCCATGCGTCCATGAGTGGACATATATTTAAATAGGTTAGACGCGTATCCGGCTCTGGAGGACTCTCCCATTTAGATACTCATCCGTGGTCAAGAACCCCTCCAGAGCAGATGGCGGTGGCCGTCAGCTGACCCCGACTTTGTTACCCGTTGATTGGGACACTTCAGCAAGGCCTTGCCCGTGTAATCTTCTCCACCTTCTCCTCCACTGACGGTGTTTTCGGCTGCTGCCAAGGGCGTGCGTGTGGCTCGCTGATGTGGAGATTATTGCCATTATTTCTGCTTTATGAGATCCAAACGTGTTATTTTTCAGGAGGAGTCACCAATGTCTTTGGCGGTGACCTTGCGTCTCTTCTCTGCACTATCTGTCAGTGTCAGTGTTGTCAAGGAGATAAGGGGATCACCGGTGAGATTCCATCAATGGGGAAAATGGGCACAGCTGTGATGTTTTTTATTATTATTGGGACAATGACGATGACCGTGACTATGCAATAAACTGTCATGTTTTGCTCACAACCTGCACTCCCTGCCACACCCCTTGAATTCCATAGTGACCAACTCCTTGAAGTCCTACCTTTTGTCTACCTTTTGCGTCCTTATAGTGGGGTTGTGTGTTTTGAGTCATACCATAGGATCCTCTGCTTTCCGGCAATTTCCTTTTATTGACCCTTGTAAAAGCTCTGGCTTAGTCAACAACACAGGCCTTTCGTGTTTTTATGAGGGAAAGGAACCTAATAACACAACAATCAGCATTTATTGCACAAGGGGAGTGTTCCAGTGATCCTGGAATGCCTGTGAGTCCGAAACTCTGCCGTGAATGCTTAGCAGAGCCTCCGACCCCCCCTGAGCAGTGCGCGGATGGCGTCCGAGGTCGCGGCCTGACCGGGAGAGGTCATGAGAAGGAGTTCGATGGAGCAAACGTGGAGGCAGAAATATGAAGAGGATTAAGCTGAAGGAGAGGAGGTCAAAGGAGGAAGGTGAACGGATTGGAGGTCGTCTGTGGCAACATCGGATTGAGTGTGAAAATGTATTTTTAGCCCGAGAACAACGGAAAAAAAAAAGTGACAAAAAGGAGAGGTGGAAGTGATCGATCTGTTTGTGCAAAGGGCAGAGGACTGCCGAGACGACACACAACAGAGAAAGAGCCGTGAGTGAAGCAGTCCCTCAAGGGGACGGAAGGCACGACCGATGCGGGGAGAGTGAGGAAGAGAGAGAGGCACAGCAAATGAGGAGAGGGTAACGAAGACACGGGTGATGAAGAGAGGGAAGGGATAAATAGAGGGTACAAATTAGAAGAAGGCCATCATGATTGGAAAGATGGGACCAGGACATCTAGACAGTACTGTACCACACATGACATCTGTAGACGACATACTGTAGGACGGAGGACTCTATTAGGAGTCTATGAGGACTCTATTAGGAACACGGCAGAGTGAACACACAGGGAATACGTCGGTGTGAATAGAACTCGAGAGCAAGTTCGGTTGGACAAGGGGCGGATGAGACGCAGACCTTTTTTACCCTAAGGTCATGAATTCTCTGAAAAGGCTTGAAAGAAGCGCTATCTCCCATGGCGTTTTCCCCTCTACTGGAGCTTTGTGGAACGCCGGCTACTTCAAGAGAGTGAAGTGAGGATAAAAAAGCGAGAGAATATGCAGGCAGCTCTGCAGCAGGGCACCCAAGGACATAAAGAAAGCATTTTTATCCCTCTCCAAAATTTCCAAGGCATCTGATACCATTGTGCCCACTGGCCTTGCCACCACACTAGGTCGGACACAATGCTGTACAGTAAATAAGCTTTAATTGAAACGTGCACTGTGCAACCTGTACATGTCGCCAGCTCTGTGATCTATGTGAATTGAATTATTTAATGATTTTTTTTTGTGTGAGTGCAATAAAATCACCTTTATCAGAGTTCAAGGACTAATCATAGCTTGGTTTGCCAGTTAAGTAGAATTACGATAAGATGATTTCTGCTGACTGACAATGATGGAGGGGATAATAATAATAATAATAATAATAATAATAATAATAATACATTAGACTTGTATAGCGCTTTTCTAGACACTCAAAGATGCTTTACAAACTGAAAAGATTGAGTAGTAATAATAAAAAGACACAAAAATAAATAAAAGAAAGTATAGGGGCCTAATTAAGGTAGTGCTGGGGACACATGGGAAGGGGAGGGGGAGAGGGTTAACTGGTGAAGGCAAGCTTGAAGAGGTGGGTTTTGAGGCCCTGTTTAAATGTTGGGAGAGTGTTGGCCTGTCTGATGTGGTTGGGGAGGGCGTTCCAGATGTTGGGATGTTCCATGTTGTCACCTCTGTGTGACATGATTCACACATCTGTTTTTAAACAGAATCATTAGTTATCATATTGTCATATTTTCTTTTTAGGTATATGTATGCTTTCACGTAATCTCAATCTATCGAGTGATGTGTTGTATTTAGTCTCTACAGTACATACTGCTTCTCCAAGAAACGTTGTCCTTTCCATCACCATGTATTTAAATGCTGTCCTCACATTTACATCCCTTTTTAGCTAGGACTGCAGTCCTATGAAAGACGATCAGACTCCTGAAAGCTGTTCAAGCTGTTCAACACTGATGAGGCTTTCCATAATAATTCCCCTTAGAGATAGACCGGAACAATAAAGACCCACTATTGAAATGACACCTCCCGATGGACGTATTTTCGGATCCATCCATATCATTGACGCTACCTTGTAATCCCTGCTGTTTTGCATTGCTGTAACAGTACATACAGTAGTGTACAGCATACCAAGTGGACCATTACCAGTTACCACAGCTTAAAATGACAACGGAGAGTGTCATTTCTCCAGTGAGAGAATACAGAGATCTATGTATGCTTGCAAGGATCACAGTTATTACTATACTTCAGTTATTGCTAAAACAGCATGCTAACATCATTAATTAAACAGCAATACCATTGCCTCGAGCGAGACGGAGCCTGCATGTCTCTCCCTCTCTCAGTTGTGACTGGTTAAATGATTTCTTTAAAGGCTGTAGACTGCTGGTCATTTCATTTTGGGACCTAATAACAGTCAGGTCACACTGTGCCCTGTCTGATCCTCTTTGATATGGTCCTTGCACAAGCCCAAGCCCCCTTTCACAAGGTGCCAATCATTATAATCAAGCTTCCTTGGGCCTTTCCCCTTAAGCCCTCTCTGCCCCCAGAGCAGAGTCATGTTGCAGGAGCAGAGTGTTAAATCTGCCCTCATTCAGGGGAAAGGGCCATATTCACTGACCCTGTGTTCATACCAGGGGCAATCATATCTCCTCTCGCAGCATCGTTTCAAAACACATTGGCCTCAGAATGCTCTTTCTGTTAGACGTTTGATTCCTGTCCACAGGCAGAATCAAGATGGTCAAATACCGCCAGCGGAAATGTTTCCAATCTCAGAGTACAAAATGTCAGAAAAACAAGGGGTGAACGTTGGGTGATGTATCATTTGAGATATGACAGTATGCTTTAACATTTTTACAATAAGGTAGAGATGAGACACACAAATTGTAGGGCAAGACTCAACAGTACAGGAGCATCATTTTCTTTAGTCTATCATTAGAGTGTAAACCACAGTCTCCATTGATAGTGAAATAGCAACGGGATATGTATGGATATGGATTTGTGTTTGCTGAATGGGTGTAATGTCTCTGCTCGTTTGCGTCAATGGTACCCCATGTCCAATGAATACGTATTGATGGCTTTTCATGGTGTGGCTTTGGTAACATTTCACATGAAGTCGCTCCTGTACCTGTAGTAACGCTGTATTAACTACAGAATCAACATGGCCAGAACATGTTTTCACATACTACAATAATTCCTTTGTAAAGGTACAGGACAATGTATGTTCCCAAGGAAATCAATCATCTTACTGTTCAGAGAGATTCCATGCATGTTTACTAAATCACTGGTTTTCGTTTATTTTTTATGTTGTCAGTTATAGACTCTTTGCCGGATGAAATGTACTGGTAGGAAGGCCTAAACCTCTGTTCTGCCTCTAATCTGTAATTGCATCCAGGCTAGTAGCACCAGCCTCTCAGGCTCTCCCCTGACATGTCCGGCCATGGAGCACAAGGCCAGTGCAGCCGTGCCAAGCCAGGGAGATGGAGAGATTTGAGCAGTGAGAGCAAACAGAGATAAAAAAACGGATAAAAAAAAAAAGAAAAGAGAAACGCAAACGGATTGACTTTGGTAAGAGGTCACTTTTGAAAGTCCTCCCGAGTGATTGTTCCAAAGCACCATTTTTTTCCTTTCAGGACACCCCAGAGATGTGAAGTGTAAGGTTATACTATGGCCCAGTGCTCTATATTAATGGTGACTTTGGCTCACCTAATACGGATTCTCAGGGTTATAGCCCCCGGGTGCCTGCTGAGCAGAATGCGAAAGCAAAAAGAGCCGATCCCTCTCCCCATCCGCTCCCCTGGTCACCAGGGCCCAGCCAGCCCTCGCTCAAGGTTACAGCGCCATACAGCCTGGCAGCAATGAAGCCATCAGCACTGATTTTAAATGATATCCCCGGACTGGCTAGCACTTAAACACATTCCTTTTCTCTTTCACTCTCTTTGCTTTTAAACTCCTGATTATCCTCTTTTCACGTTCAGATCGCAATGCGTGATCAGAGAAGAGCTTGACTGGGGAGGACACTTTTCCTCCATGAGCCAGTCGTCGCAGTCCCCCCTAAGAGATGAAAAGGAAAAGGTTACGATCAAGGGGTACCCTCTTAGGTATCAAACTGCCAATAGGGTGCTTTGTATTTTTGTCATTTCCAGAGCTGAAGCAATTCCGAGTTTAAACGGTCCTCAAATTTGAGTGCTAAACAGCAGGCCTCTACAAGCATGTCACATTATGCATATCGTTTCTCTGGGAACTGGCTTAAAGTTCCTTATTTCTGCATGGCATGGCACATACAGGACTGTTTAATGTCCAACTGCTGAACAAGCCTCTCCACCCATGGCTGTTAAAAAAGGATCGCTCCAGGGAACACTGACACTTTTTTTGTTATACCACCCTCATTGCTCATCAGCTAATGCTCACTTGACGAGTAAAAATGTTATTCTAATGATGGTCGAGGGAGCAGGTTTTTGCAGGTAGTTGTTATGGAAACTGCAGCTGCAGCTTAACTGTGCAATAAGCTCTACTTCCTACCTTTCCTCCTGTCTTCCCTTGCTGTTCTCCTCGTCGCTATATGTGGTGAACACAGGATGTTGGAGTCATTATTACCAGAGTACATAATGTTGAGGGCAGAGACAAGATAATACTGAGAGCATTCGCAGAGATTCTTTGAGAATATGTATCAATGTTGTTGAGTGTTGTTGAGAATCAATGATGGCGAGTGTTGTGCTATAATCATGTCTGCTGTATTGAGAGGGGATGGGTTTTGAAAGGCTGAATGCTAGTTAACATCCTCAGGCCTTAGCAGCTTGAATCCTCAGTGTTGGCATGTCGAATGCCTCCATTTCGTAATGAAATCAAGTCAAATTGGTGTTGAATTATATACATTATTTATTTCAGTTGGAGCATAAATTGAATGGACTGAAATTAATTATTATGCATTAGTATGCAGGCCTACTGATTGTTGAGATGATGATTATGTTTATGTAAAACCTATCAAACTAAGCGAATGAGAACTAGCTGTGGACAAGTACATATATAATGGTTTCTGTCATTATCCATGTTTTTATCCCTCCTTGACCTTTATGCCTTTTGAATAGCGTACTAACATCTGTGTAGATAATGAGAGCCATTTAAAATCTCTGATATCTATAGTGGGGCAGAACCAGCAGCATTACACGTCATTAGCTTTAGTTTGCGGATCGTGGCTGAGTTCCTGGGGTTCCTCAGAGCTTTGTCTGTTGATGGCATGTGAACTTTCACAAACTTCAGCTGCATGAACTGCAATGGTGTCAGTAATTAAATTGAAGTGAATAGAAAGAACACATTACGCACACCAAAGAAATGACAATGACCTCATCATTGTTTACATAATCAGGTGCAATGTGAACGCACTGTTAGATTAGGTCTATTCACATTGACTGTTGACCCTCAATGTAATTTCACACATTTCAATATTCTGTTATTGTGTT
Organism: Nansenia antarctica; assembly: GCF_963989245.1. NCBI lineage: Eukaryota > Metazoa > Chordata > Actinopteri > Argentiniformes > Microstomatidae > Nansenia > Nansenia antarctica. Next base: position 56,601,776 of record NC_137675.1, on the reverse strand, counting down.
TTTTCACATGTTTTGATCATTGTCATTTGGTGATAAAAAATAATCATATTTTCTGGTGACAAGTTGTGGGGTCAGGGTAATGGTCCCACCACTTGGGGGTCAAGTTAGCCTTCACGGGGGTACTTGTATCTCCCAGGTTAGTGCCTACTATGAATAAGCACCATAAACATTTGACCACTTTATGAGAGTGTACTCTATTGGGTTACACTCTGAGTGTTTTTCGATGTATCCTAATTGACATGATGTGGCTCTTGTTTGTTTCAAATGTTTATATTGACCGCAAACAGGGATATGGGTAGAGGTTAAGTTGCTAGCTCGAGAGCTTCATAGAGTGGAACATACTTTACTACTGTGTTTACTGCTATTGTACTAGGCTATACAGTTACATATTGATGTGTGTAATACTGTTATGAGATGATATTCTAATGTTTTAATATATTACTGAGTCCAGGCTTGTATCCACACAAAGTGTAACCCCTGTGACCATCATAACCGGGGTCCTTGTGTGTGGCTATGCTGTGAGGGAGCCAATGCAGCCAATCAAACAACAACACAACACAACACAACACAGTGACCAGCTAACCATAAAGCCTACAGTAGAGACAATAGCCCATTACCCCAGGCCCGGGTTAACATCCACTTAACTTACATGCTGTCTACAGTGTTATGTACTGAATTACATGTATACATCATATTGGGACATTCTACTATGGTCTATGTTAGCTACTACAATCAGGGGTGCAAACTTGTCACCTTTCGGCCAAATCCGCTCACTATTTCCAGGGGTGTGGGTCTACATCTCATCTCAAGTCATCTGCGAGTAGGCATAACACATGTTCTGTAGTGTCGGGACTCTACTTCGTCCTGGGTCATCACATGATTGCGCAAGCTAACATCTTCCTGTCTGCTGTTTTCAAAGTAATTATGCGGGTGGTATGGTTAGCTTGCAGCTAGCTATGGGCAGGGGTGGGGGCAGCCCACCCAAAAGTGCGTCTTGCCCACCCGATCCAAGTTAAGTTAAGACATTGTTTTTTCAGATTTTTGATATTCCGGGGGGGTGTTTGAATGTCTAATTTATTTACTGTAGGTCCATATAATATGTCTATCAATGTAGCGCCAGAATATTATTATTATTATTATTATTATTATTACATTTAATGGGAAAGTGTGTCCAAACTTTTGACTGGTACTGTATGACAACATTTGGTGGGATATTATTACTTATCATTTTATTATTAGTAGATATTATTATCTACTGCCAAGGTCTAGTTCTACCAACGTCACACATAGATACCACATAGATACCACATAGATACCACATAGATACCATATAGATACCACATAGATACCGTATAGATACTGATAGATACCATATAGATACCATATAGATACCACATAGATGCCACATAGATACCACATAGATGCCACATAGATACCATATAGATACCATATAGATACCATATACATAGATACCACACAGATAACATATAGATACCACATAGATACCGATAGATACCACATAGATACCGATAGATACCACATAGATACCACATAGATACCGATAGATACCACATAGATACCACATAGATACCACATAGATACCGAATGATGACTGTTACTATCTATAGTGCCACTAAATTTGAAGAAACACTGTTGATGATACACTCTCAAGCTAATGCTATGAATGCAAGAGGCCGTTGCTGTTTATGTTCATACCTAACACGGAGTTGCCCTTATACCACACATATGGCAATAAAACAATTACTTTAGATTATTATTCTAGCCCTCTAATAACAGATGAAGTGTAAATTATACAGTTAAAGGGTTTGGGTTCGGCCCAATGACACTCATTTTGGACACAGCGTTGTTTTAATAGTAGGTTGATCTCTCTTAGCAGGGCACATGGCTAGAACAGGAGAGTTTTAGTGGCTCATATTAACATATCGACCAGGCATTGTTGAACTGAGAGGGTTCCGCTGCAGACAGGTGCTCCTGAATATTCATTGGCGGTGAGCTCTCACCGATTCTAATCACTGTCAATATGTGCACACTTTGCAACTGTCAACTATTCTGAAACAGAATATGCCCCTGCCCCAACCGCTTATGAAAATTCATGAAGCAGGTACAAACATGGAGAGCGCTCTTCCACCGAGCTACAGTACTGTATGTCACGTTGTTATTCTTTTCAAAACACGCCCTCTTTTGCCTTTATATTGTTTTAATATAATGATGTAGAGTTGCAAGTGTGTCTATTGATAGATACGTTGAAAACATATTGTGTATCTTTTTGAACATGTATGTAGTTAACTATTAGGCAACCGGGGGAAGAAAAAACCCAAACTGTCAGAAACAGCAGCTTCTCTATACAGTGTATTATATATGATCATTTTCTAGTTTCCCCCAGACAATAACATGTCTATCTGTTTGAAAGTTTGAGGTATGTCTCAAAAGATTTCAAGTTGTTAAGGGACCTATCTGCAGAAAGGATTAGAGAAAGCTAAGTTTAAACAGGAGTCCTGAACCCTGGTCACACTGCTAGACCTTGTGTGGTGAACTGGGATGAGGAAAGCAGGTCAGAGCCAATGCCGTCGCCAGGGCTGACTGACTGAGTCGTCTTACACACTGTCATCACGCTTATCACAGTTTTACCCCTCACTCACTGTATCTTGATTGGTCACTCTTATGTGGAACATCACTTCACCCCCGAGCGAAAGCTTTATCTATGATTCCTTATCATCCTCAACTCACCTATCTCTCTTCCCTCTCTCTCTCTCTCTCTCTCTCTCTCTCTCTCTCTCTCTCTCTCTCCCACTCTCTCTCTTTCTCTCTTTCTCTCTCTCTTACTGCTTCCACTGTATATTATGTCCCCCCCCTTCCTCTCTTTCTCCTTATATGACCAAAATGTCAAAATGTTCTCAGTAGATATTTGGCAGGCTGTATTGTTGCAAGAGTACTGCACAATAATCCATAGAACAGCACATCCACACATTTCTCAGTGATAATAATGAATGCTTTTATGATCTTTCTCTTTTATAAATGCTGGTTTGGGTTAAAGGCACCTCCTAATCTTAGAGATTATGTAATCAAGAGAAACTATGTGAAAGGCAGACTTTACACTCCATGATGAAAGAGGGTTAGGGTCTTGATCCATGAGGTAAACATGGCAGCAATACGAAGATAATAATCAAAGCAACCGTATCATTTCAATGATTCAGATCTCTACGTTTCTCTGCTGTCAACATAGGGACCCATAATGTGCAAACAGAGTCCATAGAGGTAGTGGAGGTATATGGAACTAAGGTTGCCCTTGACGATTCTTTTTTCCTCAGATTTGATATGAGTCCAACACTGTTTGGTCAATTTGACTGGGGTACATAGAGTAGCTGGAGATCCCTCTGCAAATATTGACCTGGAGGAGTCGGTGAAGGGCAACATGGAGGACATGGAGAGCATCCTGAGACCAGGGGGAACTCAGACAGAACTGTACATAATGGAATACTATGGAACTTGGATGATTATTGGAAGTTTCAAATGATTTGTCTGTGTTTTGTGCATGTTTCGTGTTTTTGTGTTTTGAATTACACTTCTTCTTCTTCCTCTCTGGCGAGTCGTTTGACGAGGAACAAAGTGCTGTGGCCATGAACTAAAAGGTGCCAGTAATCATTTGGCGCTTTTCCATTACAGCGCCAAAGCAGGCCAAAGCAGGCCAGCCCGCTTCGGCCTGCTTCTTTTCCCCTTTTCCATTGTCGTCCCAGGTCGGTTCGGGTCGCTTCTTTAGCTCCACATCGAGAGCAGGGTCTAAATTTTAACATCCGGATCTTTTTGCCAGGCTGCGTGTGACGTGTGACGCTGCACACCGTTGATTGGTCAATGGAAATCGTCATCCCATGTCCATAGATTTCTTCACTAACCGCCATCTTGAAATACCACATTCGCTCTAGGAAAATGTCACTAGAGTTTCTGTAATAGCTTATTAATAAAGATTCGAAAAATTATGCTGACCATCGTATTATCTTAGTTTAATGTCATTTCAATGAATCATAGAACTTTTATTTACAACAAGCACAACACAAAAATCGCTATTATGCACCGTCTTTGTCCGTGAATAACACCGGCTGTGGAGGTGGTACAAACACAATACTCCTTTGCTAACTTCACCATCGGTCTACGGTCATTTTGAGCCCTTAACCACCGCGCTGACACCCCGAGAAGTTATGCTTTTAACCGTAAACTCGATGAACCGGGAGTTCACCCGCTTCTGCTGCTGTGCTGTCCAGCCATTTTCGCCGTTCACTCATGAGTCAAATGCCGGTAGATTTGCGTCTTGTCGGCGTTTCCCGATGATGATACTACAGTTCATAAAGCAGACAAGTGAAGGCAGTGTTTTTAAGGGTTCAAAAAACATGACTTTATTATGTGTACATAGCTTCCTCTCTCTCTTTCTCTTTCTCTCCAAAAAAATCACGGCTGTTGTTGCTGTGTACACCCGTAAGCTTTTTGCCAGGCTGCGTGTGACGCGTAACTCCGCCTACTATCGTCTACTCCTCCTACTAGTCCGGGTCGGTTTGTGTATAATGGAAAACCAGAACTGATCTAAAGCGGGCTGAACCGACCTGACGCGAACCGACCTGGGCCGACCTGGGCTGCTGATGGAAAAGCCCCAATTGTCTCAAAGGGCCCACTGTCAGGAAGCCCTCCTCGCCCTGCCACCACACAGGGTAATAGCTGCCAGGAGCCCACTGGACACGCACGCCCCACTGGGTATGGACCTCCACTAGCCTCTGTGTGTGTGTGTGTGTGTGTGTGTGTTCCCACTGTCTCTCCCATAACCCCTCTTTCCATCACTTTCACCAGCAGTTTGAAATCCGAGGTGTGCCAGGCTTTGGGTATCTGAAGTTAGAGATCTCCAGACTATACCATTCTTTTATTTATTTTTTATTTTTCCTAGCTGGAATGACTTATTGTTATTTTCTTGGCTGTCTAATGGAATTGCATTATCAAGGCTCTGTTTTTATGAGATAGTCCATGCGTAGGCAGCGTTTGAGGTGTATTATGGCCCTGCTGATGTCAGATTACAACAAGAAAGGATATTTTTGTTTTGTTCACTGCCCGTGGCACAGAAAGACATTGGAAATAAAAGCATAGGTATTTCAGCTATTACATGCCATCGCATATGACATAGCCCAAGATCAAAGTTATCAACACATTATATTCTCGGCTACGTACGAAATACGAATCCAATACATGGCCTTTCTGTGAGCAATGAAAATCACCATCACCTTATGCATAAGTAATGCAAGTAAAAGGCATTGTACCAAAAAAGACCGGTCCAGTTTTCAGCGAGACCTATTCCATTATTTCCAAAGGCGAGTCACAGCTTACATGGCCTTGTGTTTGCTCCGTGTTGTCATTCTCAGCACATTTCATAATGGATGAACATATTTCCTTCGTACACAGGAATGCCCTGATAATGAGAGTTATCGTTCTTTAGAATTTGCACCACTGATGATAATGGACTTCATTATGTCCCTCTTCCAGTAAGCTGTCACCCTGAACAAATTTAAATTAGCCAGCCCAGAACAGATCTTAAACCAAGATTATTTTCATTCAAGCCGCCATTTGGAGCCGTTTTGATTCCCTTTAATACAGCACTTTTCACTCCAGCGAGCAGCAGCCCTGTTTATTTGACTGTCACAACATTATAAATCACTGGCAGCTCTCGAAGCAATGACAAGAGGGGAGAAAAGTCACCTACACCCAGCCATAGCTAGGGGAATGTGGCTGGGTGCGTGCGTGTGTGCGTGTGTGCGTGTGTGCATGCCTGCGTGCGTACGTGCATGTGTGCGTGCGTGCATGTGTGTGTGCGTGTGCGTGTGCGTGTGCGTGTGCGTGTGCGTGTGTGCGTGTGCGTGTGCGTGTGCGTGTGCGCGTGCGCGTGTGCGTGTGCGTGTGTGTGTGTGTGTGTGAAGGGTTATTCATTGGCTCCGTACAGGGCAAGGTGGGGTCTTGGGCAAGGGCCCCTCTGGGAAACAGTGGTGGGGAATCACACTGGGCCAATTTCAATAAAGCTAATTAATGATATTGTATACATAACTAGGGGCATTGTCTCCTGTGGTCTTGTGTAAGGGTGGGTTCATGGATGGCCAGTCATTTTGTTCTGACCACAGGAACCCGAAAGGACTTTAAGATACAAATTGAAGGGTAATGTTACTCAGTTATGTGATAAAGCATCAAAAATAAATAAAAATAAAAACGTGTCTCATGGGTATTTCTAGAACAAATGGCAACTGTCGTCAATATGATAGAGCAGGCGATTACTGAAGTTGAAGCTGTTGATGGTGATAAGCTTTCCTACTGTCTATTTTCTACACATTGGATGTGGTTAGCTATACAGAAAGTGGTGCAGTCTTACTATTTGAACAGATACTTGTTGTTGTTGTTGTTGTTGTGTATCATCTTCCCAATACTATTTCAGTCCAAACATCGATCATATTCCTGCTCACCTGTGTCCGTAAACACAGTACTATAAGCTATAACTATGGTCTCCAAGATGGCCGCTGGTCTCGCCTTTAGGTAGCATGTTTACTGTTGTATTGACTGATGGAGACGCTTCAGGCTGGTTTCCATGGCAAGGTGTAATTTGTGCAACCCCGGAGCCTGCAGCATCTGCATTAACACCTTGGCTCCACCGTCTCCCAGAGCCCAGGAGCCGAGGACAGTGCTTTCCCTTCACACCTCGTTACTCCTGTCCCCCCCTGACCTTCTCCTGCAGGCACACACGCCCCAGGAGACAGCAGACCAATCAGCACCTCTGCTCCTTCCAGCGTCCCCCCCCCACCACCACCACCACCACCACCACCACCACCACCACCACCACAACCACCAACACCACCACCTCCAACCCCCCCCCCCCCCCCCTCCCCCCCCTCTCTCTCCTCTCTCTCCAAACTCACTGTCACTGTAACTGTCATTGTCTCTCCAGGACCCCATCAACTCCTCTTCCTCTCTACCAGGTAAGCAATATGTAATATCGGGGGGTTGTTGTTTTTTTGTTTTGAATCGTTCCAATCCAGCAGGAATCCGATGTTTTGACCCCCCGGGAGTGAGAGTGGACGTCTTTCGGGGGTCCGTGAGTCACTCTTTGGAGGAGAAAAAAGAGTTGTCTTTCATGTTTGGTTGATAAGACCGGATTTGACTTTGAATACTGCTGCTGCTCTCGGAGAATTTCGATTGGCTTGAATGCATCAAGCCTTGAGGAAAGGACTATTGAGTCCTCAGGTGAGAAGGGAGGGAAAAAAAGGGCCAGGGGCAAAGTAGCGTGGTTTTGTCTGTGCGGCTCCTCCTGGTGTGACACGGCTAGTTCACCTTGACTGGGTCATTTATTCAGCCACACTCTTGAGTCGCCTGGCACTGGAGACTCTCCGAACAATTACGTTTAGCCTTCACGGAGCCGCGACACCAGCGGCCTGCTAAAAAGTCACCATGAATTTAACTTTGACGCTCCGTCTCGGTCTCAGAGGTGACCCTTAATTAGGATACAACTATTTCTGTCACCTGCGAGTAATTGAGGAGAGAGAGCAGTCCCGACACTCACTTGACATTTTCCTGGTGTAACAGCCTAATAATGCCCGCTCGCCGCCCTTTTTCCCCGTGTTACGAGAAGCACCGCTTCAGCCACCGTAGCCTCCATGAGGTCGCCCCGTCGTCTCCTCCGACCACAGCCCGTGTTACGGAACCCCCCGCACGCGTCTGTACAATCGACTGTTTCTCTAGCCCAAAACACGGGGAGCCCGTACGTGACCCCGGGGCTGTGAGAAACATGGAAACGAGTCCAGAGTCGTGGCGCCACGGGGCGTTGCCCCTCGTCCCTCCCTCCTCGCCCCCCTTTCCACCCTGGGAGAAATGAAACCACCCCAGCCCCCCTGACGAAAGACGTCTCCGGGTTCACGCCGCACGGCGGCGGCGCGGTAGCCCTCAGCCTCAGCCCAGCCCCCCAGCCGGAAGCTGGAGCCTAGTGGCGAGTCGGAGCGGAGAAAAAGCCTGTTAATTGGTCCAGTCTGGCTGGCCCCTGTCAGAGGAGGCCTTTCATGGCCTTTTCATGGCTCCCTCCTGGGAGGGGAGAGGAGGAGACCTGCTGCCTGTAATGAGGCCCCGTACCTGGCTGCAGAGGGGGGAACCAGGAGGGTCACTCGTGGGCAATTAGGGAGAAATAATGAGAGCTCTCTCTCTCTCTCTCTCTCTCTCTCCAATCTCTCTCTCTCTCTCTCCCAATCTCTCTCTCTCTCTCTCTCTCTCTCTCTCTCTCTCTCTCCCAATCTCTCTCTTTCTCTCTCTCTCTCTCCCAATCTCTCTCTCTCTCCAATCTCTCTCTCTCTATCTCTCTCTCTGTCTCCCCCCTCCTATGTCACACCATTCAGAGAGGAGCAGGGGTTCATCAGACAGCTTTCGGTGGATCCCGTGAGAGCGAGCTCTAAGCCAGGAGAGAGTGGCACTGCAGGAAACGATCCTACATGTCTCATCAACAGAGTCTGTCCTGTGTAGCGTGCGTGCGTGCGCGCACACACACACACACCCACACACACACACACACACTCACACACACACACAGCACACACAGCACACACAGCACACGTCCAATAACACACAAACGTGAAGCCACACAGCCAAGGATACACACTTTGAAGAGATGACGCTTTGGACATCATGTGAGTGTGTGACACCCACCCATCCCCACAGGATCTTGAGAGGAGTGAGTCGTGCACCCCCGGTGCATTTACGTCATCAATCCATACCAACCCTACAGCCTCTACTGTAAACCCTCTACGCATCGCAAGGCAGTCAAGCAAACCAGATGTGAAGGCACCCCCGGGGTCAGGGCAGGCTCTATGGATGGGGCGTGTCTACGCAGTCCTTCACCGTACCAGACCCCCCCACTCTCCACCACCACGCCTGGGTCTTGTTTTCTTTTTTCTCCCTCCATGCAGCGTGAGTTCCTTCCTGACATGGTCTGTCTGGAGAGAGATTTCCACTTCTCTGACAGAGATTGATGCGCCGCCTTGCCTGTCCCCCCATCTGTAATAGCACTCCAATATCCCACTGCACTTAATATCCAAATGGCAGCAAATCAAAATCACCTTCACTCCACAGACACAGGGGTGAAACACCTCTACTAAGTGATGTGCACCGTATTTACATGCATAGAAGACCGTTCAGTCGGTGGTTTGTGTGTGCGTGGGTGGGTGTTTGTGTGTGTGTGCATGAGTGTTTGTGTGTGTGTGTGTGTGTGTATGTGTGTGCATGTTCATGCGTGTGTGTGCATCTGTGTTTGTGTGTGTGTGTGTGTGTGTGCATGTGTGTTTGTGTGTTTGTGTGTGTGTGTGTGTGTGTGTGTGCGCGATTAAACATGCACATGAAGCAGGGGCGGTCATCTGTGTGCAATGACCTGTGCCCCTTCCAGAAGTATGATTATGCATACAAAAACACCAGTAAAGTCATTATAGCCCCATCAATTGTTCAATAAACGCATTTGAAATTGTACACATTTGTGCTGAATAGAAAGTAGCTGTACTTTAATATGACATTTCTCATGCATTGTAATTAGAAGGAACATGCTCCCGTTTGAGCAGAGGCGGTAGGTAAACCATTCCTATTTGTTCTTGCCGACTTAATAGAGCATAAAGCCAACAGAATGATGGCATAAGATTGAATTTCTCGCCCGCCCTTGCAGTTCAAACAGTCTGCGTTACATCAAACCACCAGCGAGTCCCAGACACTGAATCCAGTGGCTGGGCTTGTAATGTTCTTTTTCCTATTGTACCAACTGATGATTATCACGGATACCTCCCTCCTCTTCTCTTTAATGTACTTCACAATAACTTCAGTGGGGAGAACAAAAAAATGCCATTTTCCATTTGTTTGCTCTTGACGAACCCTTATGGGAGGCGGGAGACCGCGTCACCGTCTGTTGATGTGTGTTGTGGGTTCGGCCGTCAGATCCAGGACATATTGGACATTACCGTCGGGAGAATTTGCGAAATATGTATAATGGCGCAATCTGTCTTTCATTTGCTGTTTGGGGTTGTTTATTTTTTGTCTGGTTGTTTAGTTGTTTGTTTGCTCGCTGTCGAGATGAATTAAACCGCTCCTGGCTGTGGGCAATGGGCTGTGTGATATGGATGGTGGTCCTGCATCACCACCACCATGGCTCTCTAGTGGAAATCCCTCCCCAGTAAAAAGGTCCATCTGTAAGCATGGGGGGCGGGGTGGGGGGGAGAGAGACAGAATGTGTGTACGGCAGTAAAAAATGAATGTGAGGAATTGTAAGATGGCCAAGGGAGTGTGTTAAACTGATAGAAAATGTAAAGTGCTATAGTCATGGATGTAATGCAGAATGATAGTCTGTCTCCCCTGTTTATTGGCCAGTGTATGTGCTGTAATTGAGATAAATGTTTGTTGGAGCCCGCCGGCCTCTGCTGCTTTAGCAATCTAGCTCTTCGCTACATACGAATGTGGGCCCCCAGACGGCCAGCCAGCACCCAGAGGCCTGTGCGAGGCCACGGGAGAGGTCCTTGGGTGACTCACCTGGGTTTTATGCCTTAATGACTCCTTGTTACTCTCGCAGCCATTTCCCAATTGCCACCGGCACTTCCACCCTCTGCGTCCATTAGGTAGAGGGAACACGGATCAATACGGGATGCAATTTCCCTGGGGAATGAGGCTCTCTCTCCCTCTCTCTCTCTCCTTCCTTCCTCCCTATTCTCTCTCTCTCTCTCCTTCCTTCCTCCCTATTCTCTCTCTCTCTCTCTCTTTCTCCCTATCTCTCTTTCTCTATTTTCCTTACTCTGCCTCCTTCCTCCACCCTCCTCCATATTTATCTCTTTCTCTCATCCCTCATTTGCTCCCTCTGCTCTTCCTCCCTCCCTCCCCCCCCCTCTCTCTCTCTCTCTCTCTCTCTCTCTCTCTCTCTCTCTCTCTCTCTCTCTCTCTCTCTGTTGTTCTCCCTTCCTCACACCCCTATAACATATTGTGTGTGGTTCAGTTAGGTGTTGGTAAAATAGAAGGACATGTTTTTTACTCAATCCATTATCTCATTGGTGTAAAAATGTAACGCTGGCATGAAGGAGGCGCCTCGGAGCCGTAACAGAAACAGCGCCATGTCACAGAGACATCGCCGCTCCACAGGAATAGCATGAGTCATCGCTGGTTCAACACCCACCCGGTAGCCTGGCACTCAGCATGGCAGCAGCATGAGCTGGCTTCCAAGTGATGTTGCCCTGCTATCATCTCACTACAACGAGACACTGTTTCCATTTCAAAAAGGTCAACACCATTTTGTTTTGTTTTTGAGTTAAGCGATGTTTTCATAATTGATGCACAACAGAAATGGTGGACAACCAGGGCTCAGGGCCCAGGGCCCGGCTGCAGTCAAGCAGTAAACAGCAACGAAGAGAGAGAGACAATCTCTCCATTTGTTGTCATTTTACAAGCCTCAATTTCCTCACCTGTCCCTTATATACTTTATTCATGATGTTTTTCACCACATCGTTTTGTTGAGCTTTGTATCCTATTTCCCCCCCCAAGCCATTTTCTATTTCACTGACAAAGTGGTCTAAATGCTGTTTAATGACTCTTTTCAGGTCTCCTGAATCAATACAAAGCATTGTGAATGAATGGAATTGACAATAAGTGTTCCTTACTCTGTGAAGTTATTTCAAGGCTCCAAATGTGTTGCTGACCTGTGTTTCCATGACAACTTTGACAAGAAGGTTATTTTTTACTCTCCTCTGCGTATCGTATGATTTTTGCATATTATCAGAGACGGGTAAACCTACGACTAGGGTCTGAATGTGAAAGAGAAAGACAGTCGGTCAATAAATCTTAGCTCATTTGGCGACTTTGTGTTACTCCTGTTTGATATGTCACTGTTCCAATGAGTCATTCGTTTTGTGGAGGCTCGGCGAACGATTCCGGTGATGTCTGTAGTTTTTCCACCATCCCTGCCCATGAGGAAAGCATATTGAAAGTGGCCATGTTTAAGAGGCAGTTAAATGGCTCTGGCTCTGGAAACAGTACCTTTGTTCCTATTTTGTCAATTCTGTGTTGGTTTGACAGAAAATACATTTTTAATCTTAATCTTATGATTGACTTCTTTGATGCCGGTTCTAATCAACACACAATGATGTTTTATTCAGAGCAGATGTTTCAGTCTAAAAAACCCGGAGTCGTACATCGCTTCTCTGCAGAGGCTTCTTCTCTACCGAAATGGCGCCTGGTTCGAAAAAAGATGAAAGAGCCGAGTGGCGAAGATGTCATTAAAAAGGAACGAAGGCAAGGGTAGAGAAGAGAGTAAAAGAGAATGAGAGAGAGAGAGAGAGAGAGAGAGAGAGAGAGAGAGAGAGAGAGAGAGAGAGAGAGAGAGAGAGAGAGAGAGAGAGAGAGAGAGAGAGAGAGAGAGAGAGAGAGAGAGAGAGAGAGAGAGAGAGAGAGAGAGAGAGAGAGAGAGAGAGAGAGAGAGAGAGAGAGAGAGAGAGAGAGAGAGAGAGAGAGAGAGGAGGGAGGAAAGAGCTCTCCGGTCCAGGATCTGAGGAACAAGAGAGACAGTCTGTGCCGTTAAATAATTTACTCCTCAGTGATCAGACCAGATTTAATTAGCCCTTGTTCTCCTGATATAATCAGACCCCCTTCGCCGAGGTGTGGGGCTGTGAATCAGGAGGGGGCGTTATATGCTACCCCGCTGTGTGTACGCTGGGGTAGAGGACACAGGGACACACAGGGGCCCTCCCTACCTGCTCACTGCGGCTGACGGGAGGCGAGCTCCCCGACGCCTCTACGCCCCGGGGCTGGCTCCGGTAGCCCTCTCTCCACAGGACCAACGTCTACCACCTCCCCACCTTCTCGCGTCCCCGCTCTTTACAAGTGTTAGCCTCTTAATTGCTTTGCTCTAAACGTGTTATACAAGCATCGCCGGACGCGATTGTACACAGATCAATGTTTTGCGAGGTTGTTATTGAACAGAGGACGGCCCCGCACACTCTCACTCGGTATCCCCCCCCCCCCCCCCCGCCCCGCAGTCGCAGCCCCAGATCTCTTGCAGATGATAGGGAGGCACGGGTGCAACCAAGCATTGTGTTTGCCCGGGCTAGTTACCAGACAGACGGCCTTCTCTTTCTCTCTCTCTCTCTCTCTCTCTCTCTCTCTCTCTCTCTCTCTCTCTCTCTCTCCCCCTCTCACAGAGCCCATCGCGAAGGCCGCTGCTCAAAATAAATGTCTGAAGTGGAAAATCACACCTGATGGCCTGCTAGCGTCGGCTTTCAAGGCCCTCGGAGGTAGTCTGGAAGTCTTTGTACAAATCAATTTTCTGGAAAATGGTTTTATGATCAAAAAAAGAGGGTGGACAGAAACCCAGAGGATCCTCTCCTGTCCTCTTGGCCAAAAAACACAAAAAAAAACGCTGGTTCTTTCTCTCTCCCCCCACAGAGCGGGAATGGACCACCTGAGCAATTTTATTTCTCTCTATCTCTCTCTCTCTCTCTCTCTCCCTCTTTGGAAGAATTGAAGCTGCCATTAAATGTGTTTAAATGGTGGTTTCTGTGACGGTGGGCCTGTACTGGGGCTCAGGTTGTGATCAGCTTTGTGGAGAGAGGAGAGGAGAGGAGAGGAGAGGAGGAGGAGAGGAGAGGAGAGGAGAGGAGAGGAGAGGAGAGGAGAGGAGAGGAGAAAAGTGAGTGCTGCGTCCTGCAGGGGTAATTTGCCTTGGGCCTTAAAAGGGCTTACTTACACTGCAGGGAGAATGATACACAAGCTGACATGGGTAAAATAGCAGATGTGGGAATGGTGTGAAGAACTGCCAGTCACAATGGAGAGTGGTGGCTTTCACCACACACACACACACACACACACACACACACACACACACACACACACACACACACAAGTGCAGTCCATTTTACCAGAGAGAGAGAGAGAGAGAGAGAGAGAGAGGAGTGAGACAGAGATATAGAGGTGTGAGGGGGTACACTCACACAAACACACACACACACACACACACACACACACACACACACACACATAGACCCACACCCATATTCCCCCCCCCCCCCACAGACACTTACCCTCACACTCACCCACCCACACAGACGCACACCACACCCACCCACCCACATGCACACACAAACTTAAGTTCTAACACAAGAGCCGACCGAAGTAGCAGCCACACATGCATACTTTTTTTTTCTTCTCTTTTCTTTTTTTTAAATCTACACTGGCACTCTCTCTCACACACACACACACACACACACACACCATGGCCTGCAAGCGTCAAACTCTCCCATCCAACCTACACCTCCCCTTGGTTAAGCAGAGGCCAATTTCGACGGGGAGTGTCGCGATCGCGGGCGCACAGTAAGCGCCTGTGACATCTTCGCCAGTGCCAAGAGCCCACACATCATCCCCAACTGACAGCATGTCTGGCACATGCCGGAGGGCCTAGGAAAGTTCCCCTCCATAATTGCATCCCATGTCAACCTGTGACAAGTCAGCCTCTACCACCGCTGAAGCTCACTAATCACCGACCGGGCCGCCTCCTCCTCCTCCACCACCACCCCCTCTGCCCTGTTGCTCCTCTGTCTCTGTCTCTCTCTCTCTCTCCCTCTCCTCCCCCTCTCTTTCTCTCTCTCTCTCTATCTCCTCCCCCCTCTCTCTCTCTCTCTCTCTCTCTCTCTTCCCTCCCACCCTCTCTTTCTCTCTCCTCCCCCTCTCTATCTCTCTCTCTCTTTCTCTCTCCTCCCCCTCTCTATCTCTCTCCTCCCCCTCTCTCTCCCCCCACCCACCCATATCTCTCTCTCCCTCACCCTCTCTCTCTTCCCTTTCTCCATCTCCCGCTATTTGGCAGCCATTATGTCTTTATTACCTCCAGCTATCAATGTGAGTCACCAATGAAGGCAAGCTTTCTCATTAGGCCTCTTCTTTACATGCCTGCTAATATAGCTGTTTGTCATTTATTCTACCTGTCATTCTCACCGACACTTAGTGTCACTGTCGCCGCTGCAAGCTTCAGTTTTTATTCATTTTCACTTAATTACAAATCAAATCGTTAAAAAGCGGGAGCACGCCGGAACTTATAATTGTCTATCTGGTCTCCCAGGACAACGGGGCTGAGATGATGATGAGTTATATTCTTCTCAGCGTTTCACAGGGAAAGTTTGGATGTGATTGGAGGGGTGGGGGTGGGGGTGGGGTGGGGGTGGTGGTGGGGGTGGGAGGGGGTGGGAAGAGTACTCTTGTCATTGGAGGGAGAGAGAGTCACTGCCCACCCACTAGACACCTGTCCAGGCTCACCGCCAGAACCAACATTTTGGAAGGGCCATACATTTTGTATGGGGGTGGGGGGGGGGGGGGTGTTGAGGGGGGAGTTTGACGTGTGTGGGGGGATGGGGGATGGATGACCGACGTGTGGGTGGTAAGATGGTGGATTTACAGTAAATACAAATGTGAGATTAAACATTCAAACACGCCCACCGGAATATCAACAATTCAGAAGAAAAACAAATGTGTTCACTTCACTTTTGATCAGGTGGACAAGACACATGTTTGGGCGAGCTGAGCCCCCCCCCCCCCCTTCCCATAGCCACCGCCGGCCTTGTGTGAGTGGTCAAGTCACGGACGCTATATATAACACCTATATATATATATATATGTTCCACAGATGGAGTGTATGTTAGCGGTTGTGGCTGAGTGTCCTTGGATCTTGGATATGAGTGTGTTCATATCAGTTTGTGTGTGTGTGTGTGTGTGTGTGCCATGTCTGTGTGTGTGTGTGTGTGTGTGTGTGTGTGAGCGTGCCCTGTGTGTGTGTGTGTGTGTGTGTGTGTTTGTGTGTGTGAGTGCCCTGTGTGTGTGCCCTGCGTGTGTGTGTGTGTGTGTGTGTGTGCCCTGTGTGACACGTTTCCCGTGCCTCCTGTCTCCCACAGATTGAGGTGAGAGCAGCCAGGTGGGTCTGGCCGTGTCTGGGTGCCACGGTAACTGGATGTGATAGGTGGCCTCTGGGGATCTCTGCCTCAGAAGTGCTAAACGAGCGAAGCAGAGCAATCTATGTGTGTGTGTCTGTGCATGTGTGTGTGTGTGTGTCTGTGTGACTGTGCATGTGTGTGTGTGAGAGAGAGAAAGATTGTATGTCTGCATCTCTGTGTGTGCTTGTGTGTATGTGTGTGTGTGTGTGTCTGCGTGCGTGTGTGTCTGTGCATGTGTGTGTGTCTGTACATGTGTGTGTGTAAGAGAGAGACAGATTTTATGTTTGCATCTCTGAGTGTGCTTGTGTTTGTATGTGTGTTTGTGTGTGTGTGTGTCTCTGTGTGTCTGCGTGCATGTGTCTGCGTGTGTGTGTGTGTGTGTGTGTGAGAGAGAGAAAGATTTTGTCTGCATCTCTGTGTGTGCTTGTGTTTGTATGTGTGTGTTTGTGTGTGTGTCTGTGTGTCGCGTGCGTGTGTGAGAGAAAGAGAGAGATTTTATTTCTGCATCTCTGAGTGTGCTTGTGTTTGTGTGTGTGTGTGTTTGTATGTGTTTGTGTGTGTGCAGGCTACATTTATCCTCGGACTAAATATACCACCGCTAGACGCTGTGATAAGATAAAGACCTTTTTAAAAGCATTAAATGTTGCCAGGTAACAAGCCTTTTCAGCGACAGATAATACGTGGCCAGTGGCTGGCTTCAGCAGTGTGTGTGATGCTAAGTGCTGCCGACATCCAACATTTGGTGGAGCTGTAGTGCTAGCGCACCGGCATGGCTCCAGTCACAGGGGGTTGTGACAAGACACTGGTTCTGGTGCGTTGAGGGTGAACTCAATGTGATTCTTAGCCTGGAGCATCTCAGAGGGCAAGATGCTAGCCCCCCTCCCCCCCCCCCCCCCTCCCCTCACCGTGGCCCCCTCTTCCATTAGCGAGATGGAATTCAGTTAATTCAATTAAGGAGCGCAAAAAATTGCCATGGGTCGTCCCGTGAGAAGAAACAATGAGGGACATTTGTTTGCGTGTGTGTTAGCATGTGTGTGTGTGTGTGTGTTTGTTTGCGTGTGTGTGTGTGTGTGTGTGTGCATGAGTATGTGTGTGAGCGTATGCGCGCCGCGCGCGGGCATGTGTGTGTGTGTGTGTGTGTGGGGAGGGAATTCTCTTTGTCCCTTCTTTTTTTATTTTTTATTTTTTTAACACCCGCAACCTGAAAAACGTGCCTCATGCATATGAAAACAAAGCTAATGACTTGTGTGCGTGTGTGTGTGCTTTGCGAGTATGAGCGCCATAATATACATGTGTATAGATGTGTGCGAGTGTACAAATGTTTCTGTGTGTGTGTGTGTGTGTGTGTGTGTGTGTGAGCGCCGTGTTCTTGCCGCGGGCCAGAGGAGGCCCTGGTGGTGACACCGCGGAGGCCGGGCGGGGGGCGGTGACGAGGGGGGACGTGAGCTGCGGCCGCGTCTGCCCGTCCGACCGACCGCCCGCCCGCCCGCCCGCCCGCCCGTCCGCCCGCCTGCCCGCTCCGAGGTGAATGCCAAGGAGTCTCTGAGCCACTCCATCAAGTCGGGGGGGGGGGGGGGGGGCGACCCCCGGGGGGCACGCCAGCCAATGAATTACAGATTAGATCATTGTTACAGGATCATAACAGTGATCTAATTGCCAATTTCTCTTTTTAATTGAATTTGGTGGAGTGAAGAGGACAGAGAATAGGATTCCTGGGACTTTGTGTCGGACGACGGAGCAGATTGGAGCGGGTCTGCTGTGTACCGCCCCCCCCCCCCTGTAGTTAATGAGGAAAAGAAAGAACACTGCGCGTGACATTCGGCGTCAGGCTAAAAGGTCGTTCACCACAGAACAACGTCCGGACCCAATATTCCTGATAATACTTCTCCGGGTGTTTCCCCCCAAAAAAGAATTCCGGAGGTAATTCGAGACGGGTTCTGGTACGTGGTTTATTCTGGGCACGAGATAAAAATACGGAGAAATACCCAATCTGCAGCCCATCAGCACACCGCGTTGTCGTCGTTCTCAACTCGATCGGTTCAACCGATCGAACGACCGAACCGACGCCCTCCTCTCCTCTCTCACACACACACACACACACCATTCCTCCTCATTTTTTTCCTCGTCGCGGAAATTCTCCCCCGCTGATCCCCCTTGTCCAGAGCTTCTAGACTGACACCTGACGCGGGGTCATCTTTCACAGTGTGACGGTCGCCGTTCCCTTATTTCATTTTTTTTTTTTCAAAGACACCGACAGTTTTTTTTTATTTTCTGCCTCTGTGTCCTGCAGCTCTGGGATCAGTCTCAGTGTTCAGACCCCGGTGCTAATGGCCTTAATGGGACCTGTGGGGCCCTGTTCTGTGACCTGGGATGTGCTAATTGCCGTTTGCCTCTGTCTGTCTCCGTGGCCCTGAGCGCCCCCAGCGCCGCGCGGTCGGTCTGGCTATAAATGAGCTCTGCACTGTTTTCTGATTACAGCCCAGTTAAATCAGATGAGATAAGTTAGCCCCCATCTCTCTCTCCCCGAGCCTTGCTTGAGAGCTGACAACTCCGATACGTCTGCCTGGGCTATGGTAATTGAAACGGGGGAGGGAGATGGGGGATGGAGTGATTTGTGTGTGTGTGTGTGTGTGTGGGTGTGTGGGGGTGTAGGTGCGTGGGTGAGTGTGCGCGCGTGTGTGAGTATGTGTGTGTGTGTGTGTGTGTGTGTGTGTGTGTGTGTGTGTGTGCGTGCGTGTGTGTATGTTTGTGTGAGAGAGATTTAGAGATGAGGGACGTGTGAAAGGGGGGAAGCCTCTCTGTTGTTGTTCACTACCTGTCATTGATGAGCCAAGGAGAAGCCTCAGCTTGAAGCTGTCAGCGGCCCTCTGTATCTATCTCCCTCACTCTATCACCCCCCCCTCCTCCTTTCTCCATCTCTCCTTATTTATCTCTCCCTCCCTCCCTCCCTCCCTCCCTCCCTCCCTCCCTCCCTCCCTCTCTCTCATCCTCTCTCTCTCATCCTCTCTCTCTCTCTCTCTCTCTCTCTCTCTCTCTCTCTCTCCGTGCCTGTGATGTGAATGCACAGAGTGAGCCAGGAGCCAGTGAGCGTGCGTGCATTAGCAGTGTGAGCCGTGCCGTTGGAGAGCTGTGCAGCTGACTGTACCGGCTTTTTAAATAGGAGCCAACAGACTCGCCTCTCCTCGCGACTCTGACACCGCTGAGACCAACGCTCCCTCTCCCGGACTGACAGGCCAATCGCAGGCCACCTCTCTCTCTCTCGCTCGCTCGCTCTCTCTCCATCCCTCTCTCTCTCTCTCTCTCTCTCTCTCTCTCTCTCTCTCTCTCTCTCTCTCTCTCTCTCTCTCTCTCTCTCTCTCTCTCTTTCTCTCCCTCACCACACACTCTCTCTTTCTCTCTCCCAGTCTCTCTCCTCCTCCCTGTCTCTATCTCTTGTCTCTCTCTGTCTCTCTCTCTCTCTCTCTCTGGCATTCATTCCTTTGCTGTGTATCTGTGTGTCTGTAGCTTAAGTCTCTTGGTCAGAGGAAGCCCCCCTGCCCAGCCCAGGGATAGACGCCGCTGAGAGGATGAAACTCTGACACACCGACAGACCGCAGGGGAAACAAGAGCACTACTGTGAGTACAGTAGTCCTTTTTTTCGCCTCTTACTCACACACGCAGAGACTTAACGCTGACACGCACACACACACACATGCGCACACTCACACGCGGGTGTCCAGGGTTAGCACATACACACACATACACACACACACACACACACACAAACAAACAAAGATGTACTGTACGCACGCGCACTCACACACAAACAAAACACTATGGTCTTCCTGCAGGTATTGTTTCCTTTGTCTTTAAAAGACAGGGAGTGTTAGCGAGGGAGTTGTGTTAATGTGTGCTGTACAGAACGTGCCGCTGTTCTGTTTTAATAGGCTTGCACTTGCACAACATTCCGTATTGATTTTGTTCTCTGTATACTTGAAAATATATTTTCTGTACACTCTACTCTGTGCTCTGGGGGTAATGCATGTACTCTTGTGTTCTAGGCTGTATTTCATATACTGTATATATACCCTCTACGGCGGTGGGAGTGGATCCCTGGATCTTTTTAATAATGTAAAAAACTATGCAAGGTATGCCTAGTTTTTTTTGACACGCAAGGTCAGTTGAATAATGTTCAACATGCTCTTCCTGGTGTTAAAGGAAATCTTGCCCTTGCCTCCTGTCTTTATTGCCAATAAAGGCATGCTGGAAACGCATACAGAGGAAGCTTAGCCTTTCCTTATCTCATATCTTAAACGCATAAGCCGCAATAAGCCAATAGATGCCCGAGGGCGGAAAGAAAAAAAGGGGCATACTTTCGTTCAAAGTGCTGAAGAATTCAAAGCAATCCCTTTGCTTATTGTTTAGCGCCGAGCCAGGGGACGTCTGGTGCTGTGCTGTGTGCAGATCTGTACTGATGCGTCGCACTATTTTTTGATTATGCTCCCGGTTCATCTCTGGCCGAGGCGATTTCCTATTTCCTTCTCCCATTTTGAGCGCGGGGGGAGTATAATATGATAGCGGCTCACACACGCGGGGAGAGGAGGCGCAGACAGTGGATCTGTTCCGAGGACACAGATTGCCTTTCCCCTGGAGAATACTCCTGCTGTATTAAAGGCACTAGAAAGCAGCTCTCAGTGGATGGTAATGCCTGGCAGGAGAGAGGCCAGACGTGGTGTTTACACCCCCCACTCTCATTTAAACAGCTCCCATTGGCCCCTAATGCCACAGTCGCATCACACCGCCCATGTGGAATACACTTTACATCACACGTGTCATGTCTGCTTCCTGTAACAATGCAGCCAACGGATCAGAGCTATTAATGTCGGAGGCGATAGAGAATGACAGTTTAAAGGTTAGAGTCAGGCCTGTATATAGTATCTAATATCTATTGCCTGTCCCTAATACATTCAGGTTAGGCAGTACAGTATCCTAGTAGCATTTCACTTGGACTATTCCCTATGAATACATCTTGAGATAGTAAACAAACAGGTAGACAAGTAAGCGTGTCTAATACAGTACAATATACATCATTCTGCTTCACGAACTCCCGTGTCCTAGTGTGAAGGTATTTGCCTGTGTACATTCCACATACAGATGATTCCAAGAAATTCCAAGCTTTATCCCCAATTTGTGAAACCCATTGAGATCCCCATACAGTAGGTTTTAGTTTGGTTGCAGTAGGACCTCGAGTAGGACCATGAAATGCTGTCATGGTTCTTTGGGCGGACAGGGAGAGCATAACAGGGGTTCATGAGAACGTTTGTCGTGTCGTGAACACTCACAGGAAGCCGGCGGACAGAGAATGAACAGACAGATCAGAGATCAGTGGCTCTAAGACCCGAGGAGGCTTCTCGCTGGCTGATGTGTCAGCAGAAGAGGGTACAAAGAAAAGAGGGAAGAGGGAAGAGGAGAGAGAGAGATAGAGAGAGAGAGAGAGAGAGAGAGATAGAGAGAGAGAGAGAGACAAAGAGAGAGAGAGAGAGAGAGAGAGAGAGAGAGAGAGAGAGAGAGAGAGAGAGAGGAGAAGGAGAGAGACTGGGAGAGAGAAAGAGAGAGTGGGTGTGAGGGAGAGAAAGAGAGAGAAAACATCACAAAAAACACCTCCTTTTAGAGAAGAGTAAGACAGAACACCTTCACTTCCTCAGTACCTGCTTTGTTCTTGCCAGGCCCCATTATGCTCTCACTTATGTGAAGAGATCAATACTTATCAAGAGCTGTTGAGTGGCCTACATAACCATGCTACAATGTGGTATCTATGCCTCCTCACCCCCCCAAAAAAGGACTTACTGGAGACATCATCAAAGGTACTGTATGATATGATATTCATAACACAAGGAGATGACATAAAAACCTCTCCCAGAAAAAAGTAATTTAAGCTCGCTCAATTAATGCAACTTTCATTTTGGATTTGCCTGCAGGTTTCATGCAAAATTCATCAAAATTCGACTGAGAAAGTTGGTCATGTTTTTGGTTACTCTATCCGTTCAAAGGCATTCCCCCCCCCCCCCCCCCCCCCCTATTTCTAACCCTCATTATTTTCTTAGTGGAGGATATTTATGGAAAGCAAATTGCCTTACATGCTAGAAAACATATTTAGTTGCATACATCTACATTCTTATAAGGACCTATTATGTATTCTTTAGGCCTTGAAACTCTATTTTCAGAACCGGTGGTGTTATTAAACTGCTTTTGAAGACAGGTTAATAAGAAAAAAACGGATTGTTAAGTTACCGTCTTTCTCTGCGTACTACAACTATCAGCTCAAGTATCTGTAGTTATTGATTAGATCACTGGTAACCAATACTTATGGTCAATAATACTGTATCCTATATGGCCTATCTTAATGTATTTCACATCCCCGTAGGCTCAATTACACTGTGTGCATGAGCAAACGTTGGGGGAGCATTTTAGACCACGGCAAGGTCAAATTAGATATGTCGGTATGTGAATCATCATACGGTTGAAGTATTAAACCGTGGCTGGATGAAAAGGGTAAGTAATATTCATGGCTCCCGTTAATGTTGTATGGTAGAGTTCTTTAAACATTCAGATCTAATGATTAGGTTATTACTCACCGAAGGGCTGTGCTCTGGTCCTCATGGTGTCTGTCTGGAGGTGTTTCCATTTATTTTGTGAAATTATCATGCAGACGTTTGGGTATTGGGTGGTAGTAATTACGGAACTTGACTACACAAGCCATGGAATCTGCGAACTTCATGTATAACTTAGAAAGGAGGTCAATTTACAGTTGGGGATTGGCTCTTTTGTGTTTTGTGAATTGTTTTGCTAGGTTGTAGATTGCTACACAATTGCTACATATTTTTCTAATTTGACAATGTTCAGTCTCGTTGTTCAGCTCGTTCACGTGTTGATTTGGATGACTAGTGATGCTTTTGATACGTTTCAGATGGACATTTTTACACTCTACCGTATGTGTGGCTGTGGCATGAGTGTTCCTCCTTTTAGCTGGATCAAGGCAATATGCTAAACTGAAGGTGTTTTCATTTCCCTCTGCCATAAGAAAACAAAACAAAAAAAGGAAAAACCGATTTGACTTGTTTCCTCGCTGTAGCTTGGAGAGGTAGTTTCTCTTCAGACCCCGGTGAAGAATATGGTAATTATAGGGCAAAGAGCCGCCGAGGAAATGGAATACATTACCATACAACCTCATTTGCAACATTTTGGAGGTTGGCTTATCAGAGGCAACAGAATTAGTTCAATCTTGCAAAATGACTTCAGTGTTGGCAGGAAACATGCCCCAAAGTCTTCTCCCTTACGCTCCGTCGTAAACATGCTCTATGACTACATTGTTTATTCTGTGCATTTCATTAGAAAGTTTATAGGGCCCGGCGTGGTGGGGTTTAGCAGGGCCAGCCACCCAGTAGACATTTAATCAGGTCTGTCCCCCAGCGTTAACCTTCATACCTCAGTTTCCCCTTTCTATGTCACTCTCTCCAGGGTCACGCAAAGTATCATCAAATATTTATGATATTAATAACTGCCTTTAGGAAAAAAACATAAATAAATCTGCTCTGCAAAGCGTGCGATTAAGCAGTCCATTCCAGTTAATAAACTGGTGAAGGAGAAATAAAAGGACGGCCCTCCTGTAAGTGCAGCAGACACCCGCTACTACGTGCTACAGGAAGCCCTACAAACGAGGGAGATACCACAACAGAAACAAAAAGAACCAAAGCGCTTTTCTCTTTTCCCTCATTGTAGACTAGGGAAAGACTAATTTTACCAGCAGGTCGTTTTGATGTGGGATTTTTCTTTTGTGTGTGTGGTGTGTGTGTGTGTGTGAGTGAGGGGGGGGGGTGGGGGGGGGGGCAATTGGTCCACGGAGAGTTAGTGTGTGTCTGAGAGAAATTGTTGTAGGGGATGGCTTGAGCATCCCTGGTCCCTGGGGGATCTTCTCATGCATTGACAGACTCCAAACGCGCACGCACACACACACACACACACACACACACACACACACACACACACACACACACACACACACACACACACACACACATTCAAACACAGCCCACAGACACACAAAGGAAGAAAAAAAAGAACCTGTTTAGCATTGGAGCCGATTGAGGCAGGGCCCAACATTAATTATCTGTTTTTCAGCCGAGGTCTGGTGACAGTGATTAGAGTGAGTTTTTTTGGGGAGAGTGGCGCGCGCGCGGCCTAATGAGGAAAGAGCTCGCTTCACTACAGAGCGCTCCAGGCGCTTGATCCGCTCTGTGGCTGTGTGTGTGTGTGACTGCTGCTCCTCCAGGCTGCGGCTGGGAGATAGGGACACGGAAGAGAGTGTTGGGGAAGCAGGGATGGAGGTGGGAGGGGGGGGGGGGGGGGGGGGGGGGGGGGGTGGCGGGGGGGGGTGAACTCATATTAGCTGGTATAAGAGTTGAGAGAGAGACCCAGTGAAAGGTATTTTACATAATCAATGTTTAATCGTGTCCTATTGTGATGATTAATATTGGTTTATTGGCCTGCGCCGTTTGGCTTTGCACACGGGGAAGCGGGGTTGCTCGGCTTGAAATACTCACAGTCTATGAATAGGTCATGTGACTACGTTGGCCAATCAATATGCCGGGGAGGCTGTTTGGAGAAAGGAGCGAGCTGCTTTCTTTGGGAGAGTGTTCTAAACTTTGCAACACTGATACACCATATTTGTTTGACTAGAAAAGGGTGAAGACAGTTTTTTCTTCCCCCCAAATATATTGTTTGTATCCAGAATGTGTGTATTTAAGAGGTAGATTGATACTATCGCCTAATACTATACTACTATCGATTACTAAAGAGTTATCAGGCTGAATTTCTTATTGGCACAACAATGATTCATGTGTGTATGGGTAGAAAATGGTAATATATGGTGCTGTGATATCTTGGACTGTAATCATCCTTTTATCATCATGACTGAATTCAGGCAAAACCAATGTGCAGCCGTTTTTTTGGCAATGGATTATGGCACGGTTCGAAACGGTTCATCTGAAGCACTGGTGCGGCACATCGGTCCTCCGATATCACCAGCTGAATTACATCTTGTGGAAATGCCGATGTGGCTCTGTGCACCTGACTGAAACTGGGTCCATTTGTATACCAGGTTCCACGTTGCCATAGGCCCCAGCCCACATGTCATTTTCCAGACCATTTTGTCCGAAAGTCGATTACTTTGCCTTTTCTCGCCAGCCATGGATGTCTCTGAATTGAACCCCACATTTAGCCTGCATGCTGCCAATAGAGAGTCAGAGAGGCCAGTCCATCAGTGTAATGGTATTTCAGCCTCGGTATTAGTTCAGCACTGTTCTCCACAGCAGTTTCTGCTCAATTAAAAATAGTCCATATTTAAATACGGAGAGAATCAGACTTCTGGGCGATCCGTGTGCATTCAGATATGCAGTAGAATGGTTAAATGATGAAGTTTGAAATGGAGTTTTTAAGCACCCAAACGCTACACGCCTTTAGAATAAGGGGGAACTATTCATTTGTAGCCGTGAAATTTTCCTTTAACGTTATTGATGTAGATTAACCTTTAAAAAGGTAAGTAAGTGAAATGTGAAATAATTCATCAAGAGTCAGCCATGTAAGAAATGTGATTTTTGCCGGCAGAAAGACCTTGTAGACCATTACCCCAAACAGAGGCTGTAGATTAAAGTAGAGGGAGGGCGGGGCTCCCCCTCTCCCCTCCTCTGTCTAGGGCTTACAGTAAGAATAGCACATTTCAGACTAAATTGCATGGCAGAGCAGAGGAAATAAATGTCAGCTTGTGTCATCCTTGTGTGCTGGTGGTTTGGAACTTCCGTTGTGTTCCCTCCCTGGCCACTCTGGCTTTATTTAGCGGGAGCTGTCATCTCCCATAAATCCCTGGGAAGAGGCGTCCGTCAGGGCTGCCAGCTCCCCAGTGTGGAGCACCTGTAACAGGGGAGGGAAGTGACAGCTCTGCCGGGACTGTCCCATCACACCAGGACACACACACAAACACACAAGCGCGCACGCACACACACACACACACACACACACACACATAGCGCGAGCATACACGCGCACACACACATAGCGCGAGCACACACACGCACACGCACACACACACGCACACGCACACGCACACACACACGCACACGCACACGCACACGCACACGCACACACACACACACACACACACACACACACACACACACACACACACACGCCACTTCACTTCTCCCTCTAAGGCATACACAACTTCTCCACAGCAGAAAAGCAGGTCTCTGGGGGAGACTGTACGGCTATTCAGAAGTGCAACGAAACAATTGCATTAAGCTTGAATTCAAATGATCATAATTGTGACTGGCTGTAAACAGACAGTATTAGCCGTGTGTTGTTTGTAGGGATGTTTGTTTATACCGAGTGCAATCTCATTTGATTTGGAAATTAGGTTGATACATAAAAGATAATTGGAAGGCCATTAAATATTTGATTAAATATTTAAAACTGCCTAATTTGAGCAGATAGATCTTCGAAATCACTGGGTTCTGCTAAAGGGACAATAGGTAGCTGTCTCTCCAGTAGAATACGTTTTTCCACTTTGTTGCCAAGCTCACAATATTATAATGTTTGGCTGTACTTGCACTTACACTTGTCATTCTTGACACTTTAATAAATGTCCGTGGTAAAAAAACATTACTGACATAAGGTCACGGTATCTGTCAATTGTCATTTGACACAGAATAATTGTTATATTATTATATTTAGAAATGTCGCTTAAAAATGTTCGTGAGGTGAAAAAAAGTATTCTTTTTTTTTAAATCTCATTCAGCTGTCAGCCCACATGCTCCATCATCTGCGCTCCAGGAAATTAGAAAGGAGAAACGTTTGACAGCACAATTTCACAAAACACCGCCACGCCATCATTTCATTTTCTCCGAGCCATTTTTTTATTTTATTTATTTCATTATTGTCTTTTGAAAACAAACAGAGCGATAACAGTAGCTCCTTTTTGGGTAATTTATCCTTGTTGCTGTGTCACGCTTTGCTCTCACCTTCCAAAGCCTTAACCCCTGCTGGCCTACTGTGAGCAATTAGCTGGCATGTCTTTGTCCTCTATAATGTGGTGAGACAATTGCCTAGACTAGATAAAAACCAACCGATTAGCCCTTGAGCATCTACGCTAACGCACGATCAAAAGAGGGAGGATTATATGTGGGAGATGACAAGAGTTGAATAGAAGGGCAAAAGATCAACTATGTCGACCAGTATTTCAGCTTGATCCTCCCCGGTGTGTGACTGCACTGCGCTGTGTCCTACCAGGCAGTGAACTGAGAGATGCCCACAGGTGACTACATGCCAATCTAAGTGTGTAGGAGTAAAGACGGAGCGTTCCCCTACCGCTGTGTTTCTGCTACCGACGACGGCCCGGCTTTGCCCTTTATCGTCCTTGGCCTGAGACGCTCTGAGTCTTGCGTGACCAAGGCGGACGAGAGGTCACCCGTCGTCATGCGTACGTGGTGGTTGTACATCACCAATGTCAGCCCCGGCTGACGGCTGCTTATCTCCCCGCTATCGATCGGCGAATCACTGTGCAGGCGGAGCGAAAACAGTGCAGCCAATCAATGGGGGGCATTTCATTCTCCTTGAACGTCTGCCTTTTTTGGTCCTCGCCGCTGATTGGCTGGTTACGCTCGCTCCTGATGCTGTGGGCTGTTTTTTGTGTGTGTGTGTGTGTGTGTGTGTGTGTGTTCAGTATTATGAGAAGGAGTGGGCGGAGAGTGACAAGCACTTTGGTGTTGGCAGCCTGCTGAGCTTCCCGCCGATGTGTGTGGCATATGTGTGGGGAAGGATCCTGGTGTGTTCCCCCCCCTCACTGCCAAGAACCTTCAGAACCTTCAGAAGCTTCAATGTTAATGTGCTTCTGTATGATTTTCAAAAATGCATAATTTCATCTGACATGAGATTTGAAGGCCAAAGTTCAGCCGAGGCGTCGGGTTCCTCTGGGTAGTCACCTGGCGTCCGAGCAGCCGCCGGTAGGCAGATGAGGCTGCGTACCAAGTACCTCCGTATCACTGAGTCAACTGGCCGCCGCGTCGGAGATCAATGCCGTGGAGAGTTCATTCAAAGCTAATCTTCTCATATTGTCTTTCATTTCCTTCCTTCGGTTTTTCCCATTATCTTATTTTGTTAATCAGGAGTGGGTGGAGAGGTTGGTGTAGCTTCTGTGTGGACTACATTACGTTGTTGGCAGTTTTACTTTGTTTGTTTCGGTGCTATTTTAATTCCTATTCTGTTTCAGCGTTCTTAAGTGTATAGAATCATCATGCATGTTTTAGCCTTATCAAGCAGTGGGTGACTAGAGGAACAGTGAATTACTTTCGTACAATAGCTTCACATCCCTGTGTTTTTCAGGCGATAATGGTTTTGTAACTGCTTCTTTTCTAGTCGTTTCATGATAGCTGCATTAGCATGATTGTCAGTTGCTCTGTTGATGCAGCCATGTACTAATTTAGCTTTTTTTTGCAGCGGAGTTGAATAGCACAGATGTAATTGTCGGATGAGATACGTGTGTAGGCAGGTGTATGGTATCACAGCAGGTTGTAGCCCAAAATGCCTTTGATCAAAAACAGCATTCACAGAATGTTCTAGTCTTTGTGCCACGCTACTGACAGATTCATTAAACCCTGCTGCTTTACTGAACAGTTTTCAAGGCCAGGTTTTGGTTTGGTTTTCTTTGGTAAAGAAGAAAGATCAGAACAAGAATCAGTCACAAGTCACTTCAGGCACAAGGAAATCAAGCACTTTTTTTTAGATTGGAAAAATGAACAAAGCCTGCTTTGCCAACCTATTTGTGGTTCTGCTGTATCCTCTGAGTTCACTGTTTGCATAATATCTTCCTCATAGGTCTCCTTAACCTTTGCGGAAGGCTTATTGAGTCTTGCTAACCTTGCAGTGAGCTGGTGGAGGACAGGAGATGATGAGCACGTTCAGTGTAGGGAAATAGGCCCACATGGCACACATAGCATCCACCCCCCACCCCTGCCCCAACCCCCCACTCCCACCAAGCTCCACCTCAACCAGCGAGCCGCCTGACCTTTGCCTTCTGATCTCCGTTACCATGGAGAAGCTCACAATACTGTGAGTTCTGGCGCAGAAGACAAATGATATTGTATCATCATGTGGCTTTGAAATACTCCCCGCTGCAAATGTATAAAGAGACTACGGCTGTGCGGAGAGAGAGAGGATAAGAGGGAGAGAAAGTGAATAAATTGCGAGTCGAAGATTGAACATGATGGACAGAGTTGCAAACTGCTGCACAAAGTATAAGGCATATTGGCTGCTGGTAATTCAGGAAAAGTC
Organism: Nansenia antarctica; assembly: GCF_963989245.1. Lineage (NCBI taxonomy): Eukaryota > Metazoa > Chordata > Actinopteri > Argentiniformes > Microstomatidae > Nansenia > Nansenia antarctica. The sequence continues at coordinate 56,572,410 of NC_137675.1, read as the reverse complement.
ACATTTAGTCTAATGGGTTCTGAACAAAATGATTTGATGTCCTCTGAACTGCTTTTCAAACAGAATGAGAAATAACGTTTCTATCCAGCCAGTGTCTTACGCCCCTTGTGTGTAGATGGATAGATATGGATATTTCACGGAGCGCATTGCAGTAGTCTTTGGAGAAAGAAAAAAAAAAAGCAAATGCTTTGGTTACTACTAGCCCTGGATCTCCTAATGGAAAATCTCCTGAGGGAAAGATAATGATTCCAGGCTTATACATATCAACCAGGTACATACCCCAAGGTAATTCAGGGTCTTGGATTCCATTCCAGATGGTTGTTCCTCAGCGTTGGCACCTCCAGTAACCTGTGTAGGAGTGAGGCTGAGGTCGGGTCAAGACAAGACAGAGTCGTAGAGACGCTGGGCACCATCCCTCACGTCTCTCTAGTGGTTAAAGGGCACCCAGGCTCTTAAAGATGCTATTAGCATTTAGATTTGAGATGCTCCCTCCCTTAGAGGAACAGTGGATGGCTGCGTCACACTTTGGATTTTTTTTTTTTTATGTCTTGAGTGGGCCCAAGTGGCAGCTCCATACCCCTCCTGATCAATCTCTCAATATGCCTCAATTGCTTTGGATGACCTCCTTGTGATGAGCCAGGATCGGCCAGGAGCCATACTGATGCTCCCTCCCAATCGATAGCAGATGGTAGCATGGCTCATCAACAATGAAGTGCTTCTAATGGAGGTCAGGGCATGGAAGATTCAATTCATTTTAATTTGGAAATTGCAATATGACAATATTCTAATCAAGGTACATTGGTATCAGATAACTGAGCTTCTCTCTATGACCCCACACACCCACCACCTCTCTCTCTCTCTCTCTCTCTCTCTCTCTCGTTCTGCTCATCTGTATTCGTTCTGTAGGTGTGTGTGTGTGTGTGTGTGTGTGTGTGTGTGTGTGTGCGCTGAATCCATACATACATTAGGCACCACACAATGCATTAGCTATTGGCCAACTTGTACCTTGATGTATCATTCATATCATATCATATGTCAACCATCCTTTTTCAGCGGCGGCTGTGGCTCAGGAGGTAGAGCCGGTGTCTAATGATTCGCAAGGTTCGGTGGTTTGGCGGTTCGATCCCTGGGCTGTCCATGTGACAGGTGACAGAAAACCCAAATTGCTCCCAAAGAGGGGGCGGGGCCTTGCATGGTAGCTTGCCGCCATTGGTGTGTGAATGTGTGTGTGTGTGTGAACGGGTGAATGAGAGGCCGTTGTAAAGTGCTTTGGAATAAGGCGCTGTATTAAGTTATATAAGTGCAGTCCATTCAGAGGGCTTCTCCTCCAGGTCCCTCTCTCAGGATGATGATGTCATCCTCATGCTCCGTTGCCAAGGCAGCTCTCCCTCCGAAACACGCCCTTCCTCATGTTTCACCTCATTAACCGATGATTGAAAAGATGACAAATATGACATGTGCAATTTATTATCTTAATTAATTCACTCTCCTCTGTCAGAGACAGGTAGGGCGGCAGCGATGTTGTGACTACCGCAGTTTCTTTCGCCTGGATGTTGTCGTTTTTCACCGAGCCCCGATTGTTATGTTGATATTCCCCAGATGAGGAGTATAAGAAGGGTGCTTTTTTCCATCTCTCTTTCCATTCCGGCGAGATTTGTCTCCGCCACAGTAATATGCACCAAGGGGATCTTTCACCGCGAGGCCGCAAAGCAATTTGAATGGAAACGTGGCCGTCCGTCCTGATTGTTGCACAGGTGAACCGGTCTGCCCTTGTTCCTGGTTCGTGAGTGAGGGCATGCGGCGCCTGTAGTGTGTGAAGACTTTGAATAGTGGAGAGAGAGAAAAAGGGGCAGGTCGAGGCGACACAATCTGCACGGGAGGCATCATGCTTGCTGAGCTGAGACCAATCCTATCAGCACCGGAGATCGGTGCACACACTTTCCATTGGATCAGGTTTTTCCTTTTTCACACCGAGCAAAATTGGCAAAAATCTTTTGTCGTTGTTGTTCTGAATTGGAAGGAATGGGTCATTACCAGAAATATTCAAGGATCCAGACTCAAGTATACTGACAATAAAAAGAAAGAATGTTGATGTGTTTGTTGTGTGCTCTGAAAAGGACTGGAAACATGTGGAATGCACACACACACACACACACACACACACACACACACACAAGCTCCTCAGACGGATTTTAGAAATTTTGCTCAAGGTCTGTTGTAGCCCCGTCAAATGTTCAACGGAGAAATCTATGAGTGAATGATTGAGAATAATCAGTAAAGAGAGGCAAGGGCATAGTACTTCACAGGAAACCACCCCCCCCCCCTCAACCCACCCCCACCCTGTTCCCTTTCAGTCTCTAGAGTGTCCCCATTGATTTATCAGGTTTCTATTTATAGGTGCATGGAACGGTAATGGATTGATGGGAATTAACAATGATTCATGCGTTGCTAACCTTAGAAGATATCACAAGCTAGATGAATGTGCAGCGAATTCATCATCTCAACTCCCCTACTATTCATAATGTTTCTCCCACTGCGTAAACACAGTCATTTTTAACTGATGAGATTCTCTCTTAAAGTGGCAGCGACCTTTTTTTTAAAACACTTTTTTTTTTGAAAGCCTAGCGTAGAATATCCCAAATCTGTTCCGAGCTTGTCTTCTTTAGAACCTGAGTAAAGCGAAGGAACCGCCGAGATAGAGCTCCTCGGGTAGAGTAGGCCCACCCACAGCCAGCGTGATGATAGGTACTGTACCATGGAGGCAGGAGGGTTGTGCCCACGCTGCCCACAAGGTTTGGCAGAACCTTGTGTGTGTGTGTGTGTGTGTGTGTGTGTGTGTGTGTATGTATGTGTGTGTGTGTGTGTGCCGTGCGGGGTTAGCTTGGCATCCGTCGCGCTGCCGTCTCCTGTGTCATTTGATGGCAGCGTGGGGGCTGGGGGTGTGATCGCTGTGATCGACGGGGATTAGGGAGAGCGACGCGGCGGATCACGGCGGTATCGGTGGCAGCCATGGCGGTAATCCCCCGCTGCATGCCTGCATGCCTGCCTGCCTGCCTGCCTGCGTGCCTCGGGACACTGTGGGCCTGACTGCTTCATATGGATCTGGGTTCCATCCCCAACCAGCACCACCAACAACCACTGCTGCTGCAGCTGCTGCTGCTGTCCTGGCCTGGCCACAAGGTGGGAGACCCCCCATGCTTCCAACATGGACGCTGAGAGGCCTCCACCCGGGGTACTGATTCTATCTCAAGGCCATTATTAATAGGATCAACTCAGTGTATATACCAGTGTAGCTATATTGTTGAGTCTCAGAAAGGAGCGGAAGAATGTGGTTTGTCTGTGAGCTACTGCCATGGAAACGTGGTCTGTAGGTGTGATGAACTGCGAGGAGCACTGAAGACTATTGTGTAGATGAATGACAAGGTGACCGAGTCATGGTCGCTTACATAACGTATCCCAGACATAACATTGCAATTGCTGCTGGGTCAATGCTATGCTGTATTCTTTTTAAAAAGCATTTCACTTGTTGCCCATCTTCATTTTCTTTAAAAACAAATGGAGTTGGAAGACACATTTTTAAACTAGTTATTATTTTCGCTGGGGCTTGCTGTCACGTTAAATTAAACAAAACATGTTCAACAGGAACGTTTTGACACCTTTCAGATATAATGAACAAAATATGCCACCTATCCTTTATCAGTTCATCTAAACAGCACTTCTATTTAACACTCCCCACACTAACCTGTGTTTTCTATTAATAATTAATCTCTCAGGCTGCCCCCTGTGGAAGGTATTGTGACAGTGTATGACACTTCAAAAGTAGACAATATGACATTTCCCGCCCCTGCATGATGATAACATTGTTTTGATAATACATTCTGTTGAGACATCAAAAGGAATGTGACATGTTATCAAGAACTCCTTACAGTTGCAGCCGTCACACTGTAATGAGTGACAGCTCAGCGATGGTTCGAACACAGCTTAGTTTTACATAGTGTGAAGTTTCCATAGTGTACCAGCAGAGGAGAAGCGCTGAGCATTTGATTTGATTTGAAACGATTCACACTTTCTCCTCAATAATTTAACGAACAATGTCTTTTGGCCCCAATCGAGCTGTTGTTCAAAACCTGGAGAAATCTGGATGAGATCTGCATTCGATTCATTGATACGTGTATTTTCTTATACAGCATGCTTTTGATTGTTTTGTTGCCCTCAATACCATTATTGTAGTCGTAATAAACTACTATTGAGGCGTATTTGTTTAGTAATGGATGGCGCCATTCATCGACCCATCCTCAGTAGAAACTGTCAGATACTTTGCAATCCTGCCGCCAGAAAAAAACTAACTGCTGCAATAACATTTGTATCGACCCTCTTCACTGTTTGCAAGTTTAAACAACTTTTATCAAAACAAGAAACGCTTTTCCCATGATACAAGCAAAGACACTTTAATCGGAGTACATTTCATCCATCAAAATATGCCTTCCCAGTGAAGACAAACCAAGGAGCACTCAGACGCTCGAGGGAGCATTAAAAGTTTCCGGGAGTCCTTGGCCAAGTAATGGAGGATGAGAGAGGAGGGGGGAGGGAGAAGCGGTGAGGGAGGAGGAAGGGAGGAGGGGGGGCCTTCCTCCTGTCTGCCACCTGGTCACCCAGACTGGGAGACAGAGCGGTGGCCTTCCGTCCACAAGTCTGACTTCCGTCCCCCTGGCACACTGGGTAATAGAGATCAGTAATTGGGTACTATAAATCCTGTCTGGGGACAGGGTAGGTCAGTACAGGCTGATTACTTAGGCATTACAGTCAATCTAAGCAAGACCTTGAATTGAAAGATTTGGTGAGGTGGATTCTCATTATGGGGATGAGTGCATGTATGCGTTTGCGTGCAGTGGTAGGGGCCAAGGTCCCCCTCCTCCCCCCCCCACCCCCCCCTCCCCCTTCTTCCTATAATGACATTATGCAATGCTCGAATGCCCTCGACCACAAAGACTCGTAAACTTCACAACAAATTTATTTTCCTCATCCCCTGTAGTTTTATAAGAATGTTTTCGGAATTGTCAGAGAGGCTGCCGAGGGGCCTCCTGGAGTTTTAAGACCTTTGTGAAGAAATGGCTCTTCAGTACATTAAGGACCTCTCGCTATGTCGCAGATTCACTACAGGTTCACTGTAAGAGCTCCAGACTGACTGACTGGAATTTCAACCTGAAAATTCACAAAGCTAAACTTTCTCTCTCCGTACCAGTTTATCATGCTTTTTCCAGCTGTAGCTATGTTTATATATGTTTAGTGATGTTGTTTCTCATTGTACAGAGAAAAAACAAGCTCTCCTAGTCTCCCCTGACTCCAACGCCCCCCAGTCCTTAGCTTGCTGCAGATTGATGATTTTTTATTGAACGTTTTCTGCCATTTTTCATCTTTGGGCCTACGGAGCTTAATCCATTTTCAGCCCCTAAGTGAGTAGAGGAGACGATGGAAGGTGAATTAAGGTGCCAAGCCTAAGTCTTTCTCAGCATTCTCTCCAGTTCAGGGTGTGACTTAATGGATTATGGGAACAGTGGTTTCTCCCCCAGCCTCCTGTGGTTTGGTGATGTGTCCTTCATATTTTGTTCTATTATGATACAATTGCTTGCATTGAAAGTGCATCGACCTATCAATACTGAGTCTCTAACATCTAAAGTTGGAGTTTTTATAGCGATGTCATACCTTGTCGTCCTTGGTTATTTTGATTCAAAGTAAGCAATTATTCTATAAAAAAAACTAAACAACAACAACAACAACAGATGGACTATTTTGTATAATGACTTTGCTGACAACCGAATAGGGATATAACGAGCAAAATTCAACAAATTAATACCCCACACATTTTATTTTTATTTTTTATTTTTATTTCAAAAAAGAAGGAAGATGGATGTATGACAAATGGATGCTATGGTGTCGGTGCAAAGCCCTGCAGTGTGAAGTGTTCCCACTCAGAGAAACACTCCTGCTAGCATCATCCCTCTTCTCCTGTAACAGCATGCTACTTCACTTAGCAGCCTCCATTTGGGGCTGCAGAACAAACACTGCTTTAGCGCTTTTATCTTAATGCACCGCACAACTCTGGAGCACTGAAGGCATGATTATTGTACAGAGACAAGAACGCCATGCCTTTAACGCAAGGACTTATTTAAATAGGGTCTCATTGCCAACACCATGTGACAGTGCTGCTTTTTCTTTAACCGTGCCTCCTGGGGGATGAATCAGTTTGTCTCTCTCTCTTTTTGTGCCGTTTCGTTAGCTTCTTTTTAAATGGACCTCTTTCTGAACACAAAGAGCATTTTAACATGACACTGATTCCCTGGCTCCTTATCCATAGTGGAATTGCAACGCTCTGCTCAGTCTATTTATTGTTGGGGCCCGTATTTTCCCCCAGCTTGTGTGCTGTTATCTCTTTCTCCCATCTGTTGCCTATCTGGTTTGGCTTTGATATACAATTCAAGGGGAGACATTTTAAGACAAGAGATGACAATGCCGTTTGATAGGCTCCATTTTGTTGAAGTGGGCCAGGGGTAGCATATGGCCCGCCTGTTGGCCTCTCTGTTAAAGCCAGGTGTGAAGGGTGAGCCCCAGAGGTCCCCCAGTAAAAGCTGTTCTGGTGCCACGCCCGTCTGGTGATGTGTTTAAAATCTCTGACAAAATGCCCATCTCCAGCTGCTCTATGCATGCCGGTTGGCCCCGCCACTGAGCCATGTTCCCCCCCCACTCCCAGAGGCCATTGATTTAATGGTGGCACGGTGTCAATGGTGACCTCATCCACTCATGTCTGCACAGCTAATGCCCCAACATGTGACATTGACACTCTACAAGACAATACAGTGAGGGCGAGATGGATCGGGACAGAGACTCATACATCTCTCTGCGGAAGACAGAGAATGATGGACACTAGACATGAGGGCAGTGATGTCAGCCGAACAATTCAAAAAATGGCAAGATGACACAATGGAGCGCTTGACGTCTCTCATGATTCCCACCAGTCTTCGCGGTGCGATATCTCCAGTCTTCGTCGAGAGGAAGAGATAGCCGCGACGAGCCGGTTTGAAAGGAAGACATTTTTGAGAACGACTTACTAAATTGACCGTTTCAAAACAACACCCTACTTGGGATATTCACAACCGTGAGAGACATGCTATCAATCAAATCCATTGTGTTCATAAAGTTACACACCACAAGTTCCCCAAGGAGCTAAATATCTGCAGCTCATCATCAGTCCCCCCAATTTAGTGGGAATGAGGGCCAGAGAAGGAGAGAAGGAGAGAGAGAGAAAAATGGAGGGAGAGAGAGAGGGGGAGAACCACCGCCGCCCACCGCTGCCTGGCCCTGACACCTTGTGAAGAGCGTTCATTCATCACGCGGCGTAGGGCTTGAGCCTCCGTAAATCACTGTGGATAAAGGACGCGCCGTAAAGAATGGAATTGTGAAGGTAAGGGTTTTAAATCCCCCTAGATGATCCGAGATAAACACGGAGAGACTTTTGACAGTCCCTCGTTACCGGCGCGAGCTAGAGGAGCTGTCACCGCTCCCTCCTCGCCTTTCATCTCTTGGTAACAGTCTGGCTGCTAATATCCTCAATTATCTCTGCAATATGTTGCTGGGAAAAAGGGAAAGTTCCTAGCGAGCGTTCACACAATTTAAAAAGTTTTAATTTGACAGCTTGTGGTGTAATGATGGGTTCTGATGAGGGTAGAGAGGGGCCCCAGCCTCCTGCACAGCCTGTGACAAATGATTGGGCTGTACCGGTGGATGGTTTGTGGGTGTCAAGAGTTGCTAGATCAGATGTCAAGAAGCCAAAGACACGTTTCGACACAGGATGATTTAAAAGAAAAAATCCTATTTACCGTCGGTGGAGGATGTATGTGAGATTTCTAATTATGAACCGCTGTGTGACATTTCAGCTGGTGGCGGCGTGTTTGGTAGACATGTGTATTTGTTTCTTCTCTTGGACCCAGAGGCTGTTAACACATTTAGATTCTTCAAAAGGAAAATTAAACGGGTCTTTGGATTTCAAAAATGGAAGACATACCGAAGATGACACCTCACAGGGGTGTGTGTGTGTGTGTGTGTGTGTGTGTGTGTGTAGCGGTTTCACGATGGCCTTTCGTTCTTTTCGCTTTGCGTTTCTCTGTATTCTTTTATTAATGCATTGACATGACTCTACCTCCTTAACCCGCAATGGCCGTCTTATTAAGCCTCCCATTGATATACAATTCTTGGAATGTCTTCTACTAAGCGTGGGGTATATGCATTAGCATAGATAGAGCAGCCGTCTATCTGATAATGATGGCAGAGTCACAGTGCATGATGGAGACACAGAGGGCATGTGACTGTCACATGAAGGTTGACTTCCTCATTAAAGGAAATATCCCCCCATGGCACCTAGTCAGGTAATTGTCTTTTTTTCCTCTTCTTTCTTTTTCTTCTTCAAAGCTGATATATATATATATACATAGCTTCAACGCGGAGGATAAACCAATCGATCATTTCAGGTGTCTTGGGTAATAAGTGAAAGTGATAAATCATGGCATTGCACTCAGGTTTATGAAATATTGGCCCGTCGTGCAGGTGAGGATGCATTACCCAGTAGTCAGTGTTCCTGGGCAGAGGTTCTGGTGCCGGGAGCACGTAGGCAGCTAGCGCTGCGCTCCAGCTAATAGGAGGATCCGTCTACTGAGGGAATGTCCGCTCCATCAAGGGCTTTACAACGCCGTGTAATTAGGCCACAACATACAGTGGGGGGAAATAAGTATTCAACACATCAACAATTTTTTTTAATTCAACATAGCTCCATTGCACCTGCTCACAGGGAATGTAGACATGGCATTGGTATTAACTCAATAGAACTACACAGCCAAAGAAATTGTAACATTCCAATCCATAAAAAAGCTATGTGCAAAACATAGGAAAAAAGTATTGAACACAGTAAGAAAAGCTTCTTATTATGCCACTAATGAGTTCTCCTACCTAATTAGAGTTGGGTTAGTGCATGTTGATGAGTGTGTACTTCTAGTCTTTGAAAAATGATTTCCCACCACTGAATGCAAGTAGACAAATCATTTTGTCCCCAAACGTTCCTACAAGAAACATATTGTGATGGGTAGAGCCAAAAAGCTCTCCCAAGACAAGCATAGTAATGGTTACTAACAGATTTCTCAACTGCTAAATGTTCCTATAAGCACCATTGGGGCCACTGACAACAGTCAGTCAGAAGTAGCCCAAGAAGTAGCCCAAGACCCAAGGATCACTCTAGCAGAGCTCCAGAAAGACCGGGAAGCAACGGGTACAGTTGTCATAAAGAAAACAATAGGCAATGCACTCCACCGCCATAGTCTCCAAGCTTGATCACCCTGGAAGACTCCATTACTGAAGAAAAGGCACGTTGAAGCTCGTTTGAAGTTTGCTGCTGAACATTTGGAGAAGCCTGTCGATTACTTTTTGGCAACAATATGTGACACCAGCCAGTGTTTTCATTCCAAGTCATTTTTCATTTTTTTACATATTCTGAAACTACAGATTGTAAGCTTTCAAATGATGTGTCATACTTTGAAATCTGAAATTGAAAGAGTTTTCACACTTCTGTACAGCCAGGTAATGGGCGGTAACAATAGCTGGTTAACCCCACCCCTGCCCCCTCTAGATTGACAATATTGTCAATATCTGTCCGTGTAAGTCACTAGGTCAGATAGGTTTTTCAAAGAGAAGTTTACAGCTAGCTATAGCTAACATTATTACCTAGCAAGGTATTTCCTAAGCTAATTAGCCAGCTTATTATTATGGAGGCTGTATGGTTGTTGTAGCTGTTATTCTTTTAATGATACAAAAAAGTCTTCAATCAGAATCAGAATTTATTTTACAGTACACAAGATGTGTATATGTATACATATGACGGTCCATATTTGGAGGAGAAAATGGCTCTCCATATGATCCTAAAAATACCATGCCTACAATGCAGTTCGGAGGTGGAAGTATCATGGTATGGGGCTGCTTCTTTTCACATGGGACTGGTGGAATCCATATTATCGAAAGGAAGATGAATGGAGCCATGTACCAGGAAATTCTTGAGAAGAATCTGTTGCCATCCACCATGATGATGAGGATGAGACCCGGGTGGATCTTCCAACAGGACAACGATCCAAAACATACTGCAAAAGAGACTCTCATATTGGTTCAAGTGGAGAAAACGAAAGATGTTGGACTGGCCTAGTCAATCACCAGACTTAAATACATTTCAGTTAGTGTGTTCAATACTGCTTTCCTGTGTCATTCCCCTTTATTGCACACATCACTTTTTCTATGGATTGGAGTGTCACAATTTCTTTAACTGTGTAGTTTTATTGAGTTAATACCAATGTCTGGTCTAAATGAATGTGAATGAATGTGAATAACCCATGTGAATAACTGCAATGGAAATGTTGGTTTAAATGTTTCTTTTATGTGTTGAATACTTCAACACCCCCACTGTATTAACATGCGGCTCAGACTGGTGTTTTCACTTGGAGTAACTCAGAGGTTCAAGTTAGTTCACATCACTACGACTATTGTCAATCTTCCTTTATTCCTGTAATTGCCTCGGGTTGTTGACTGTTTCATGCGACTGGAATCAGTCTAAAGTGAACTGAATCGCTGCGTCGGTGTAATGACAGAGTACACACCTGTCTAGCTCGTATTAACAGCTTCTCCTTGATAGATAAAAGTCTCAAATAATGGGTTCTGTGATAGAGTGAAACCAGGATAACAAATTGGCCCTTTGTGATAACAGCCCCCCTGGTAGCTTTGCAGGCAGGTGAGGAGAGACGATGAGAGACAGATAGGAAGGCAGGCGCGGTGAGGAGAGTGACGGAGGTTGAAACAGCCCAGTACCAGGGGAAAAGATTCCTGCCACACAGAAGGATGGATCGTGTAGATTCGTAATGGTCCCGCTGCTTTTTGACAAAGTGACCCAGTGCGACCTTCATCCTCATTGGCTCAGTGAAAGGGCATTGGTTGTCTGTGGCTCTGTGTTGAGATAAGTGAGCCTCTGTCTGTTGGGCTGGTATGTTATAAATGGCTGCCAGCTCAATCACGTGAGACAAGAGAGCTATCTCTCCGTGACAACCTCCTTTTGACTTGACATGCAAAAAAACAAATTGATACAAGGAAAAGGGGGAGTAGATGGGTGAGAGGGAAAGATTGAGTAGATATGTGAAGCTTGGGGTAACGTTTTTTTTGTTTCCTTCTTCCTCCACAGGCTTATTTGATCAAAGTAAAGTTGTGTTGTCATCCGTGACATACAGAGACAAATTCAAAGATGGATTCCTCTTATTCCTTTCTATGAAACAGCCAGAGACTGAACCTGTAGGCAGGTTTACCACCCACAGGACTAATCCAACCAACATAGCTTATCCACTGGATATCATTTACAGGGTCATACATTCATGGGTTTTTAATACCACAAGAGTAACTGTTTTTACCACTTAGTGCCCTGCGTATGCCGGAAAAGAGGCTCCTGCTGTGGGATCAGGGTAAAGAGATTATACAACCTTGACTGTGTGTTTTATGTGGGTGTTGCTATGGACAAGCACAGTACTTTGTTGATCAGAGTATCTCTGAAATAGCAGAGATGGTCGACAGAGGAGGTTGGCTGAGGAGATAGATGGCTCTTTTCAACCCACACTCATATCTGTTCTGTTCTTTTCTCTCTGTAAGGCTTTGACTTATTATAAGTGTTTTTTTTCTTTTTGGTTTTCTGCCGCCTCAACATTTATTTCCAACTGTTGACTCTTATACTGCTGAGTTAGAGGGTTACATTGTTTGTATTCTGTGTGGCTTTTTGGCCACAGAATTGAATGTGTCTTTTTTTCGACACATCTGAAGACCACAGTAGCCCACTGAGCCAAAGCCTAGACATTAGGTCTTGTAGCTGACATGCGTCTTCAGGTCTCAGGCAAGGTTGCTTATCATGCGAACATAGTTCACTGAACTACCTCGGCACCTGCTCTGGGCAGGCCTCGACCAAGAATTGAAGATACCCTTTGCCATTTATCGAATGATACCATAGATCAACATTGACATTAGGCGGACATTTTCCCTTTCCAACTTTCGCAAACAAACACAAACATACTTCAATGTCATTCTTTGTTATCGAAAACCTCCCAAGCTTCTTCTTATTCAAATTTCTAATATCCAATGAATGGCAAGGCCCAAGAGGGCAACAGTCTGGAAAAACAGTTGGGGAGGGAGGGGGGGGGGTGGCGGGGGTATGGGGGAGGGCGAGGTGGGAGAGTGAGTGAAGGAAACTGAAAGAAAAATGAGTATGTGTGAAAAGGTCATAATGATAGAGGTCAAACTGAGCCCCCATGTGCTCCTGGTCCCCCTAGCGAAGCCTCCACTGTCACCTCCACTGCTGCTTTCCACCAAGACACGGCTCTCTGCATTCAATCCATTCAGGATATGCAGTGCCCTTCCCACCAAGACCCTGATGTTTAATTCATTCTCAGAGACCCGGAGGACACTCATAACAACAACAGGAAAAAGGGACGTGCCGAGAAAAAGAAAAAAAAAGAAAGAAAGAAGGAAATAACCAAAACGTCAGCTTTGTATTTCCCATTTGCGGACGTGAAAGAAATGAAGGGCCGTACACAAAACGAAGGAGAATAAGTTGTTTAATAGGGACAATGGACAAAAGGGGGTGGGGAACAAACAAACAAATGAAGAACCCCCCCCCCCTCTTCTTCTTCCTCCTCCTCCCTCCCCCCTCCCCCCCTCTTTTGTGTTTGAGTCTAGGCTTGTTGGAGGTGTGGGGCGGGGGGGGACGTTGCTCGACACCTCTCGCCGTGCTCTCTCTTAATCAGAGGTTGATTAAGCACACTTTCAGAAGCATGGATTAGGGGGCTCCCCTCGGACTCGGCTAAATTGGTCGGAAGGGAAGGAAGGCAGAGCGTCGAGCACAGCCAAGGGAACTTTTGATGTGTCAGTCAGGGCGTCTGGCATGGTTTGCTTTTATTGACCTCCTCAGCCTTGATTTGTGACAGATCCCCTGGTGCTGGGGGGGGAGGGGGGGGGGAAGACGAAGGTGGGTAAGGTTAGAGGAGATATTCAGCTTGTGTGCAAGACAAGAATCCCCCAATTCTGCTGACCCAATAGAGTGGTTCCGACAGTGTTAGCTCAGTCCATGAGAACCCATGCACTGCATATACAGCCAATAACCAACCATTAGCAGTAGTGGGAGAGAAAAAAAACAACCCCCCCCCCAAAAAAAAGGCTTGGCTTGAAGAATTGAATCACATCAGTGCCATTTCCCAGCAGCTATCCAATGCTAGAACCGTATGTAAACAGTAGCTTTGACTCATGGGTCTGTATTGTCTCTCATCTAGCATTAATAGGTTCAGCAAAGTGCCTTAGCACAGGTTCCGATATCTATCCCCTGTGCATAGACCGCATATGTTGTTTAAGGATTTATGGATACTGATAGTATGATGCTTTCTTTCCGTTCTCATTCTGGTGTGTAACCCCTTCAGAAAGGGGGCCGACATTATTCATGTCATGGTGGTAGCACCCACTATTAATGTAATGAGTCAGGCTGTTAATGTGATCCTGCCTCAGACACAAAGGGGATATCTCAACCTGAGACCCTGCCACAGACAGAGACCCCTCGCGCCCTACATAACAACGATGGGACGTGTCATAGCTGATTTATTTTGCCCTTGAACCTGCCAGTGATAGGACCTTGTGGGGGCACAAGCCTTTAAAAAGCAGCTCACAGGGGCAGGGGGAGATGAAATAAACGCTCGTCCGTTCCCACCTATTGAAAGCCAACGCGGCACAGCTGAAGGCTTTCAGAGCTAGCCCTGTAATCTAAATGTGCCATTTCTCACACGCGCCACAGCGCCGGGATGCAGTGATAGCCTAGATAGCCTAAGATGAATCTGACTTGACCTGCAAACACGAGTCACCGGCTCCTGCATCGTCCCCAGCCTGAGAGGAACCTGCAATGGATTCTGGAAGATAGACATCAACACGTATTCAACTCGGCACAACACACACAATTCTTGACAGCATACTGTAGGGACAGGATATATAGATTCAATAATGACTAGGTAGATAAGCGTTAATGTAATTTGAAACTGTCAAGTCTCTCCAGACAGGCTGTCACAAGTGAGCTTATCACTTTGCCACCATTTTATTTACATCATAAAACCTAGCCGCATAAGCACAGATGGCTTCATATCCCATACGTAAACACAACGCCATGGTAACTGAAGGTGCACTGCAGGTTTTGCAGCTGCCTTATTAACTCAATCCACTTGCACATGTAATTAACGTGTGCTTATAGTGCAGCTAATATCCACAATGCAACCTGTCAAGGCAAGGCACACAATAATTATGTGGGGGCTTGAGTGACAGATATCAGCAAAAACAAATACAGCAGGCCTGCTTTCAGTCAAGGAGGGAGAGAGTGTTGGACCGGGTTAATGAGGATACTCCTGGGGAGGATTAGCTTGACTTATAGCAAGTCTGGGAGTCATTTCAATTCACTCTAATTAGGTTTTGATTTGCAAGAGCTTTTTTACATTGTCACAGACCATTTAGAAGTGCCTGGTCCCAAGCTGTATAAAGTTATCCCAAGCAGACGTATTTTAAAGGCAAAACGGTCCTGCGCGAGAACAGAAAGAAACCTTGAGAGGGACAAGACTCTGACTAGGACGTAGTGGAGGGCATTATGTCTTCTATGGTCAGTGCTTGTCATAATTACGTCAGACCTGAATGAACGCACCCCAGGGAGAGAAGAAACACCTGGGGGTGGGGGGGGGCAGTTTCCCGGATATAGATTAAGCATTATTCCCGGAGTGAATAGCATTTTCAATGAAAAAAAAAAATCTCCATTGAAGATGCTGTTTAGTTCTGAGTAAGGCTTAATTCATCTGTGTCTGGGGTAACCGGGCCCTATGTTATTTGTTTCTCCGTTTGGGAGGCTGGGATGCAGCTCTGGGGGGGAAAGTCTCCATTTTTATTGGGAGAATGCCACTTGCAGTGGAGTGCGAGTGGACCTGTGATCGATTGAGCTCTGAAGTGGCTTAGCTGTGCCTCTGTGTGTCAATAGCGTCACCTTCTCCCTCACCCCTGTGATAAACCCCAGACTCACGCTCAACATTGTAATAAACCTCAACCTCTGTGTGTGTAGAGACAAACGGTCTGGTGTGTTTTTCCCACACGTCTCACATCTACCGTTGTATACTCAACGGATCGGAACACTGTCGCCTAACGTCCCCCCCCCGAACCGAGGTTTCAGACTCCAAAGGGTTACATTGTCGAATTGACAGCGGCATTAGAATGCGTTTCGCAGCACCATAGATTGAGACAAGGATTTAATTGGCTCCATATCAGGGTTAGATAGCGCTGTTGTTGACTTTTGATAAAGAAACAAGGTGACTGATATTGCGGCGATAAGCAAAGATCCCCAACTCAATCACGTCAATATGTTTCGAAGACACACACAGGTGGCTCACCTTGTGACCAATGACAGCGCTGCCTACTCGTAGATAGACATCAGAGGTTGTACCCTAGGTCTGCATTGTCATACATTTATTGCCGCGTGAGCGTGTCAATTTGTTCTGACAATCATCACGCCACAGTTGTTTCAACATGGGGTTGTTTTAACAGAGGTCAACACATTCAGAGGCATCCATTCAATCAACTTTGGGTTCTGTTACATACGTACCACACAGCCTGTAACTGCCACACAAGGGTCACCTCTGTATCACGCCTTATGGTTATTCTGTTTATAGGCTCGCTACAGCACTGCTTTACCCATGTACTATAACCGTGCAAGACACAATTCCAGATATGTTCGACTGTCAATTAGAGTAGGCACATATTGAGGTATTCATATGATTCTCTTTCAATTTACCGGGGTCTTTTGTTTTGGTTGTAGAGAGCACATATCTGAGTGATTGGACATTACAACACAGTGCTCAGTGCTCCATGCTTGGTGAAAGGACATGCACGTCGCAGGTAAAGTCCTCTCTTTGTGTGGCGAGCCTCAGACAGTGTTAATACACTTGTGCTGACACGGTCTCTCTTTGTCTTAGCCTGTTATCTAGTGCCCCACAGTTTGCTTCGTTCATTCCAAAATGCCACTCTTCCCATCTTAGTTGCGAGCATATCAGTCTCCATGGAAACAAATTTTTCACCAATACTTCATTGGCACCAAATGACCCTGCTCTCTTACTTAGCATCAGAGCTCTTTGTGTGGAGGTGGCCTGTGTTCCTTTGGAGATTAAATACGTGGAGGGAAATGTACTCCCTGCTGGTTTTAGAGCTGATACTGAATAAAGAGTGTTTGGGAGGAAAATGTGGAAGAGGACAGCTTAGTCATAAACTGTAACACCGGACTTGACACTCGAGATGTGAGATCTTTTAGAGCTATATTTCCAGAGACAAATGTGCACAAGCAATTATGGGAATTTTGCTCATCACATGCCTACCACACAATCTGTCAGATGGCTAGGTTGAGATAGGAACCTCTCTCTAGCAGACCACATTGTTATCCGTTTGGAGATGTCCTCTTTCATCTTATCGCTTAGCGAATGAAACACTGACTTGCCTAATATTCAATGTTTGGCAGAAGCATGTTATCTGTAAAAAAAAAAAGAAAGAAAGAAAAAAGATAGAAAAATCACTTGCTATACTTCCTGTGTGTATTATGTATGTATGGTATGTATCTATTGACCAGTATCCGTTTCAGGAGGTATTGGCTGTGGATCAATGCAAGGATGGGATTCCCTTAGGGATGTTTACACTGTCTTTTTTCCGAAAGGCCCACAGATAATTGTTTGACGGGAGGATCCGGGAAGGTCAGCCAAGAGCCCAGCCGTAGGTGCCAGAGTGAACGTCTACAGGACTACAATTACTCCACCAGTCTCAGGCGCTGGGACAAAGTGAATGACAGGTAGGAAATAATTCATATGAATTACCTGCTGTATTATGAATGACCACCTGCTGCGGAGACATAACACGGTCAGTTATCCACTCAATTGGTTTTCAATAGGCCTTCCTTGTCATTTCTTGGCAATTACCCTAATTCTCACGATAATAGACACAAATTAACCTCAAAGACCGTTTCTTTCTCATGGCCGTTTTTCGGAGAGACACGGGTTGAGGTTGGTATGTAAGCGATATCCACAATAAGAGCCACGCTGCTTCTCTGTCCACTGCTATAGTCCTTTTTTTTGACTGAAATGTTGATCTGAAATGGATGATATTATATATATATTTTACCAGACCGGCCTCCTATTACTATTTGTTTTCCTAATCATATGACAACCAAACATCATACTGTGGGCAGCATAATACATAACTGACACAGTAGGAGCGCTATTCCGTATGAAATTCTGCCATCTGGAGGATATCTCACATTTTCCGTGAGTAGTCCTGACCTTGTAGTGCACAGACATAAAGTCTGTCACTCAAATCCTTATGACTTCTTTGTTTCCTATCTGGGTGTCATTCTCGAGAGGAGACTCAAGCGCCGGAGTACTTAAACCTGATGATTCACTGCCCCTGGTGGAATGGCCGTCTATCCCTGTCTCTAAATCTGAGAGTGATTGCCTCGGGATAAGGTGGATATATGGGGGGGAAAAAAGCTTAATTGGTTGCTGAATGAAGTCCAGGCCATTAATGGATGGTAATAATAGTAGAGTTTTTATGACTCCCTCCACATTAGGGGCTTTTAGAGACTTTCACCTGTAGAAGGACACCTCGTAGTCGGGGAATGTTCCTAATAGTCAAGGTGTGTAAGTGTCGGATAATGGCCTGAAGAGTAGAGTAGAACAAGGGTACGATGAGGCCACAACAAACAGGGACACCTGATATACAGTGACGGTGTAGTGCGTGGAATTCACGTACTGCTCAGCTAGTTTGAAAGGTCACAACTGAATAATATAGTTAGCGAACAACCTATGTCAAGATGTTTTAAAATCCCTTGTTAGTTGCTAGGGTTGCCATTACTGAATGGAGGGATTTGAACATGGAATGATGTGGGCAGCCTGTGTGTGTGTGTGTGTGTGTGTGTGTGTGTGTGTGTGTGTGTGTGTGTGTGTGTGCGTGCGTGTGCGTGCGTGCGTGTGTGCGCGTGTGTACATGTACCGGTATGTGTTTTTCGTATGGTCTCAAGTCATCTTTCCATGTTGGCAACATCTAGAGGCCTCAGACCTTTGTTAATCTGACTTCCTGACTGATTTAAACCCTCCGAAACATCAAACATTACAGTGTCTATCCTCTGGGCTGAATTTCACATGAATAGATAAAGGCTTTTCTGAATGTTTGCATTTCAGTTGATGGGGAAATGTCAGAGCATTTCAAAGATGACTGGTGTTTACCCGTGTCTAATAACCTTCTGCATACCGTAGTAAGGCCGTGAAATTCAGAATGCCCAGAGAAATATGAGATGAACGCATGAGAAATGGGAACAAAACAATGGAAGATAGACGAAGAAATATAGAATGCTTTAGAGGATGTTGTTGTCTCTGCAATAGTTGTCTCTGCAACGGAAATATGTTTTTTCTGATGATGATTATTACAACAAGAAAACTCTCTCTCTCTCTCTCTCAAACCTCACCGTCTCTTGAGATTCTGTCAGAAGTTGAAAGCTATCCACACCCCTCTCAACCTTTCGCGAGGTTTCCCTCCGCCTCCAGCCGTACTATTGTTTACAAACTGATGTGAAGGCATTGCACGCAATGAAAAGCATGGAAGTTAGCCAAAGACGTTTACAATGCCTGTGTATTTCGCAGGTGACCAGTGTGTATTCAATTATGAATAATCATTTTTAAAAATCTGTTGAAATCCAAGCCTCCGTTTGAAACACCCCTCTCTATTCATCGGTATGCTTGTGGATGCTTGTGAATGCTTGTGAATGCTTGTCACTGGTGAAATTCACCTGATGCACTGCCTCCCATGAACACTTTTTCGCTGGGTGTGTCGTGAGTCTCTCCATTAAATGGATAGTCTGACTTAGTGAAAACGACATACCTCACAATTCTTCATCTGTCTCATACCTGAACAGTCAAGAATCTATCTAGAATATCAAATGGCAGAAACTCCTGGAAACAAAAGCTGAGGCGTTAACATGGAACAGGCATTCAGGAAAGGCATTCCATTAGTCTTATCGTCAGGTTAAATGTCATGTGAAAGTGAAAACCACCTCTTCTTAAATCAGGCCATACGGTAATAATTATAATAATAATAATATGTTCACACACACACACACACACACGCTAAACATTCTCACCACAATCCAGATATGACCAATTTCAAACAGGGCACATTCTGACCTGGAACATGGTCATATTTCTCTGTCTAACTCCTTCTTTTTTTTTCTTCTTTTTTTTTATACCAAAGCTCCAATTTCTCATGCACTGCCATTCACACTGAAATCTCACACGTTAGAGATGTTTTTTTTTTGTGAACACAAGATCAGAGGAGGCAGGCTCTGACTGCAGAGAGCAGCCCCTAGTCTAGCGAGCTTTCACTGTGTCCTCGAAAACCAGTCGCTGTACTCCTCTGTAAGGTGACTTCTTCTTATTACTTCAACTTCATGTTATTAGCGTCTTGTTAACAATGCATGACGGGTAGCAGCAGTCGTAGCTCCAGGGCCCTAGCTAATGTGCCCAATAGTATGTCTAGTGCCACATGCCTATATATCTTCATTCTCAATTATAAATGGCTGAAATGGGAAATTAATATATGGCGCATCATAAAAGGCTTGACAACAGAGCTAATACAATTACATTAGGGTGATTAAAAAAGGTTAAAAAGGTGATGTATTACATTGATCATGAATGCATTCCGAATTAATTTCATTTAACACTGTTATAATGCTGTAGTTAAAATATGTCCTATTAGTGTTTGGAGCGCGCGTGCATAAGAATTAATTATTGAATAATTGTTCGTGTATTTCAACACTGGCAAGCTCTGAAGGATGATTTATTTTCTTCAGTGGCTGTCCAGAGATATGGCTTAATTACAGTGGATAGCCTTATCTCCCTTTTCTAATCCGCTCTTTGGAGTCCCCCCCTCCCCCCCGCACCCCCCCCCCCCCCCTCATCGAGTCGATATCTTCAGACCGTTGGCAGAACCAGCCAGAGAAAGTGATCCCCAATTTCTCTGTCACATTCAGGCTCATTCATGAGGTCTCTGCCTTGGCCCTGACTTAATGGCATGAAGGGAGGTTAAGAAGATAATGCAGCGTATGGCCCTCTTATGTGGGGTCAGAGGTCACGAGCCTGGATTGCATACCCACTTACACTGTTCACTCATTGTCAACTGGATAGACTTCGGAATTATGTACTGGAACGGCATCGGAAAAATAGGTTCAGTTCTCTGCGAAAAGCAATATTCTGGACATAACTCTCTAATGTTGGAAGACGTATTCTGATTCTGCTTTTCTCGTACGTCTATACATCCATGTCACCTGAAGGGGTTTGTCGGATGGATTAACTCTGTGATAAAAGAGGTAATGTTGATAAAATTGCTCCATTTCGCTCATTTACATATAATTCAATCAATCCATAGAAACAGCGGCAGCGAAAACTGCTAGATTCTGCACACCGAATAGCATATGCCAACTGCTGATCTCGTAGTGATGGTAATAGCACTGTCAACTTTGACAATGTTGGGAAAGCAATACTGTTATTCCCCATATTCATTTTTCAAAACCTAATTTTACTTTCATTTCGTCACTAACACGGAGCTGTCAAGCTTAACATGTAATTCAATGAACATCACCCGCCGGCCGGATCATTCCTTCATCCTATTTTTTAATGGTGGATACTATTCAACATTACTTAAGTTTGAGTGCGCCTAAATCATTCAGTAGTCCTATCCGTCTTTGACGGCGGTATTTGAGGTTGTACCTAGGCTATATTCATCCAATGTTCTACGTGAAACTACGTATAGTCTGCCGAAGGGCTTGAGTGAAAGGGGGACATTTGATCTGAGAGTGATGTGTACGGCAATGCCTGGGACTATGGTCCTCTTTATTCGGAGTTGCGGACGAAATGGACTGTCAAAATGGAGGAAATTGAAACCAGTCAATATTGCAGCATCTCATGCTGCTGGGGCATGGTGAGCATCACCATCTTGACTTGACAACAACAGTGAAAGCCTGAGAAGATATTAACACAAGGGCACACACGTGCCCCCCCCCCCTCCCCCCCCCACCCCCACTGTCAGCCTCATATCTACTAGAACCTCCATAGAGAATGGTATCTTAAAAAACATGCTTAGGCCAAGGTCATTCTGTTGTTAGAAGCTCCAAACAAACGCCTGCATCTCCCTGACAGTCATCCAGTCCCATGGACCAATCAGTCCACGAGAGCAGAGATCATTTTAATGAGAGGAGGTGAGTCGTGGCTTCCCCACGCCGCCCTCAGCGGAGCGTGAGAGAGAGAAAGAAAAAAAAAAACGCTTTCGAATGCAAAACAATTTGCTGTTCTCGGGATTTGGAAATACCTTTTTAATCCTTACCACCTTGTTAAATGGGTAGAACTTTGAGCCTGTTTCTTAACAGAGCGTAGTTACAAAAAGGATCATCTCCTCTCCTTTCCTTAGCCCTGCTGGTGAAGGGAATTATAGGTGTTGTGGTGGTACTTGTGTTGTTGGCTGGTTTGATCAAAGACGTCTCGACAACACTTCTGGTGTTTCCAAGCAGGCAGACTACTACAGTAATTTTCATTAGATCCCTTGTTCAGGTAATGTTCCTTCAGGCACACTGATCTCCAGGCTTATCTTTTTAAGAGCCCCCAGCTTTGGGAGAGATTTTCCTTGCTGTCAGAGGCAGGCCCCACATTTTAGGACTATTATTGCAAACCGGGGGAATGACACTAATTAAAGTCATTGATGTTTAAAATCAAGCTCCGCACATTTCGGTTGTTTTAATCCATAAAACACTTAGATGGGACTCATGATGGATTTGTGCTCAGTTGTATTATTTAACATATCATTTTGTGGCCCAATATGTAATAGACAATCAGCATGCCTGTCTCATTTTATCTAGTAGTTGAGAGACATCCGTACCAGCTAATGTGGTACGTCTGGAAAACAATGAATCAAGCTTTTTTGAGAAGTTCGAGATGGCATGGAAAAAAAATCTTCCGGGGAGGATTCTACAGACAGATACTCTACTAAACAAATCACCGGTATGGGTAGGTGGGGTTCAGAATGAAATGGTGGAATCAGAGGAGGAGGCTCAGAGGAATATCGATTTCCTGCTTGTGCATGTCCCTCCTGTGTTGTCTACAGAACACAACAACAAATGCACAGACGGTAGACAGGAGCACACATATGCAATTTGTGGGAGGCAACACGCCTGGCTTGAGATCAGTCACATATTAAAAACACTTAATTGGCGATATTGATGAATTGATGGTATTGATGAATACATAATATGTATGTATTATGTGTGTACACATATGTATGTATATACACACATATACACACATGTATATATATATATATATACACACATACTGTATATAATAACAACAACAATAATAAGGTACACTATGACATCTGTGTTTATTTTATGTCTATTCAAGCTTTCCTGAACCGGGGGGGGGGGGTAAACACAGAAATGTTCCAATGATGACTTGGACTTTTGCAGTTCAGAGGTGAGGCAACTGTGAGCGATTGGATGGGCATTTGTCCATCGACTTGGAGCGGCCCTAACTTGTTGTATTTCTGCATTTTATTTGATGTAACAGAACAAATGGGCTGTTTTCCTCCGCTACGTGACCAGGCTAGCTGGATAGCTGGCTGGCTGGCGGCCACAGACAGGGTCCCTCCTGCTTAAGATGCAGTGGAGCCTCTGTGGGTTCGGAGGGCCAGCTCTATCAATCTGCTCCCTTCGGGCCCCCACGTTCCCCGGCGCGCTTAATCACTGCCACTAATTAGCACTAATTACTCATCGCTGCCCGGGAGACCCTCCCTCGCTCATGCACGCTGATCTGAAGGTCCTCCATGGCACCCTGCTGCTTGGCATTCCTCAGGTAAGGTAGGAGGCAGGAGGAGGCGGCGGCGGGTGGGTGTGGGGGGGGGGTCTGGTCGCTACCTTATTTTATATATTTTTTTGTCAAATCGAACACTTCCCTGGTGATTAGCTTCATAGCTCAGGTGGTTGGCTAGGCCCAGGTGGCGACTGTCCTCAATGGCATGGCGGGGAGCAGGACACCAGGGGGACTTTGGGATGGGAGTCCTGGATCCTACGGGTCTCTTGTCTGCATGCACACAGACCTCTCCAGTCCTGGGTCCTACTGGTCTCTTGTCTGCATGCACACAGGCCTCTCCAGTCCTGGATCCTACTGGTCTCTTGTCTGCATGCACACAGGCCTCTCCAGTACTGGGTCCTACTGGTCTCTTGTCTGCATGCACACAGGCCTCTCCAGTACTGGGTCCTACTGGTCTCTTGTCTGCATGCACACAGGCCTCTCCAGGCTTAATGAGCCAACACCTTTGTACTACCTCTGTCATTAATTGTGCCCGTGGCCACGACTCTCTGGGTTGTGTCGCGTTTGGGTGATTTTCTTCTCCCCGTAATTTTGCTTTAATAGATTCAATTTGCTTTCATTTGGTTTGTATTGATTTATTTGTCCTGTTTTGTCTCATCAAGCATAGAAACTTATAATTTCTCGCAAAAGTTTGAGAGAGGAGGAGAGATGAAAAACCTCATCTAATTTGCTAAGAGATATTGAGCGAGATGTAACAAAAGAAATGACAAATGATGTTGCTATGGTTGGCAAGTGAAGCTTGACTAGAGCTGCATGAACTCATTTCATAAATCATCTCCAGTTTCATAGATACCGTGCGAGAGAACCGCATTACAATATTACGTTTCATATTAGGTGCAAACAATGAAGCTTAATAATGGGACTAGAGGTCGTTTACTCCAAGGGCCACTCCACTAAAAAGCCATGATCTAATATCATTTTTTAACCATCAAAAAGGTAATGTACTGTTGCCATGCATCTCCTTAGTGCCACCCGATACCTCTGGACGATGAACTTGCCCATGTCAGCCTCAAATAATCACAGAGATACAATTTGTATCTGAGCTAAGTAGATTAGCCAAGCTATTAAAGGTCCCCCTATAGACAGAGGGATGGCGATCTCTCAGGAATCGATTGCTTTGCCAACCCCAGATAGGTTACATTAGAGGAACAACACCTGCCTTATGTCTGACTGACTCTAAGAGGGTGTGAAGCCTTTACCTTCCATTGACCACATAATGTGATGTGCCCAAGGGCAGAATCTGTCTGTCTGATGACCCCCTACCTCACACTCTTTCTCTCTCTTTCTCTCTCTCTCTCTCTCTCGCTCTCTCTCTCTCGAACACACACACACACACACACACACACACACACACACACACACACACACACACACACACACACACACACACACACACACATACAGGGGAATGGCTAGGGTACATGAAGGGCATTAGTGACCCACACACACACCACACAACAGATTGTTTGTTACAGTTGCTGGACATTAAAGAGCAGTAACTCCAGTATGGTATTTTCCATTTAAAATGTTGTGTGACCGACAATGCTTACTGATACAGAGGTGGGAAATGCCTTATACTTAGTGCTTATATCCTTTAACTCAATGAACAGCTGTTTAGTCAGAATCAGAAATGCTTTTATTACATCAATGTAAGGCTACACAGAGTAAAATGATTGGGTTCAGGTTCATTCAACATTGGCACAATCCAAAATCAAAAGAATCAAAAGAATACAAAATCGATAATATAATAAGCAGGATATAAAAACAACAATCAACAATCCTAGCAGTGATAGCGTAAACTGCGATGTGAATAGTCTATTCACATACAGCACTACACAGTGATAATCTTGTTTTCATGAATCTTGTTTTAATTTACATGTAATGTAATATTTTATATCTCTTGAGAGAGACATTAATTCATTCAAAACAAGTGCACTACATTAAACCAGTGAGTCCCATTCAAATCCATTGAAGGTTGCTCTTTGAGAGAATTATCTAACATCAAAACTGCAGATTGTCCAGGAGCTACAGTATATCCTGCTGTGTTCTATTTATTGCTGTAGGCAGTGACGCTCTTCCTGGTATAACTAAGAACAAGATGAGGTTAGGGGGGTGATCTCTTTTCCAGAGGCTGTCAATTGATAGATGCATTAGGAATGCTGGTCCGGGTAGGAAAAAAAGGCATCTCATGGAGAATAGCACATTCCTTTGTAGGTCGCTTTTAATAGAACAATTGGCATTCATGCATTCAACAGTGTTTTCCCTTTCAGTAGCTCACCACTTCAGGTGTGTGAAGGTCAGGCTTTGATATAGGAACCTTTTTATTTGTGTTCCGCAGAACTCCAAATGAATGTTATGTTTTTATTTTTCCGAGCCACATACAGTGATAATATAATAATAATATATGCGATCTAGCTGACGCTTTTTTCCAAAGCGACTTACATTGCAATGAGTGCATACATTTCAGTATATGGTCCCAGCCGGAATCGAACCCACAACCTAAGCGTTAGGTTAGCACCGTGCACTACCAACTGAGCCACAGAGGACCACAGTGACAACAATAACATTGAATGGACTTTTTATTTTTTAATCATACTCCAATACACATATAGACACACACACACACACACACACCTGAAAATTACAGCAAACCTTACCGTTAAGCATTTTTTCCAAAAAAGCATCAAGCACAAAGGAATTGGGACAACCGGAAAAAAAAAATGGCGTGGGCCAACTTTTCAATTTCAAAGGATATTCCTTGCTCATTTGGAACTGCTATTGTCAAACAAAAGCCTCCTCCAGCCCCTTTAAAGCATGCCAAATGGGTGCTTTGTTTATGAGAGAATTTTCAGGAGGATTTGTCTGAATGCTGATATGTTTGTATTGTGTGATATTTTCCTCCTTCTAAGCCTTGAAACACTTTTAGGAAATCGAGAAACAGTGGGTGTCCAAAAGATGCTCCTTCTGTGAATAATGTTTTTGTCTGTCGACGTATTTGATGCGGCTCTGGAGCTCGGATGCAAATGAATGCAGATGTCAGGAACCCCTTAAAAAGCCACCTCACTCTAATGTGGGCTAAGGGGAGCGGCAGAAAGCCATCGCCAGATGCACTGCTTGCGTTTAAATAGGAGACGGAAAAGTTTCATCTGGCACGGCATGTCAGAAAGTTCGGAGAAACATCGAATAAACTGGAATGGCTCGCGTTGTACCCAACTGTTAATTGCTCTTTTGTTCGCTCTCTCCCCGCTCTGTCCTCTTTTTGATAATTTAGCAGGAAATATAGTTGTGAACGTCAGATGAACCCTCTTAAACCAAAGCTCGGGCCCCCATTCGTAATCATTAGAGGAGCGAGCGGTTGCTGTTGGCTGTCACTGCCACCGAGGGGCCTGTCCATGGAAGCATCTGACATCTGCTGGCATAATGTTGCATACAGGCGGCCTGATCGGCAACAGGATCTGATTTATAATGTTCTCTGTTTAAGTGGGTGTCTTAAGGTAATTAGAAGCTGGTGGGGGGGCTGCTACTAATTGCACCTTCCCCTGATCTGTAATGAAGGCCAAGCAGCGTGAATGAGCACATCCCACACACCACAGTCAGCCGAGGAGCGAGGGCAGCTGAGCTTGACCAGTTAGTGTTGGTTTTGCTCTGGGCTGGAGCTCGTCACCTGCTGTTATTCCATGTCCTCAGCCAATTCCTCTTGAGTAATTAGCTGCGATGCCACATATGGCGTGAATGTGGAACATCCGATGGCTAGTGGACGCGGAGGAGTAGGGGAAAGCTAAACGGAGGCCCCCCCCCGGTTGTGTGACCAAAGCTCTGACCACCTAGCGTGTGGTAAATGGTGCGACTACAATCACGCCTTTGACGCGCACAATCAAAACAAATGTTGTTTCCACATGAAATGGGAGAGGCGTAATTAATAATAGAACACATGAATTATTAGGAAGATTAGAGAGTGAGGTGAATTAAGTGTATTAATGAGCCATGAATATTAGCAGTGTGTTATCAGTGGATGAAGATATTGTTGTAAGAGAGTCGTCCTAGAGATACAATGAAAAGTCATTAGTGGATGAGATGTACATACATTATATGTGGGCAATGGTAGTGGATGAGATGAACAATGTTGTCAGACAGTGAAATATGAACACTGGAACACACAGAAATCCTGGAGGAAATCAATGTCCAGATACAAAAGCACAGCAAAATATTTAAGATGCTAATAATTAAGTATCGGTGGGAGCAACGACATAGAGGAACAAAATACATAACCAGGTGTATAATCACAGTATAATACATAATCACAGGTATCAGGCTGGCTTCAGAAAGATGAAGGTAAAACAATTTTAGAATGTGAGTGAATATAGGTGAACAAAGACAGAACAGCAGAATAAAGGGGTAGGGGTAGGGGTAGTGGTGGCGCTACAGTGGATAGTGAGTTGGACTGGTGATCAGAAAGTCATGAATTCAAATCCCACCTGGGAACACCACCACTAGTGTGTCCTTGAGTAACGCACTTAGCCCTAAATGACTCCAGGGAGACTGTCCCTGTAATCTCTAATTCTAAGTTGCTTTAGATAAAAGCGTCTGCTAAACGGTAAACATGTTAAATGTAAAGACAAACAAAACATTGGCAATCAAAATGCTCCAAATGAACTTATAGCTGATTGCTGCCGTATTGTGATTGGGCGTGTTGGGACAGAATCATTCGAAGAGACCTTATGAAAAGGATTGACAAGGTCGGAGAAGACGTCGAGAACAAGATGTGCCACAGATTGTCAGATCAGCACCAGCAAAAAAAAGAAAATGCATCTAAAGATCAGCGGTATCAA
This sequence comes from Nansenia antarctica, assembly GCF_963989245.1. Lineage (NCBI taxonomy): Eukaryota > Metazoa > Chordata > Actinopteri > Argentiniformes > Microstomatidae > Nansenia > Nansenia antarctica. The sequence goes on along the minus strand of NC_137675.1, from coordinate 56,544,506 downwards.
AAACAGCGGAGAGATCAAGGCGAATTAAGACAGAGGGGAGAGAAGCTGCATAAGCACTCGGTTACAGAGGAGCAGTTTCCGTTGAGTGAGCGGCACAAAAGCAAGATTAGAGGGGATCAAGTGGAGAAAGCTGAGAAAGGAATTTAGTGGAATTGACAGCACATTCAAGGGGTTCGCAGAAGAAGGGAAGACAAGAGACAGGGTGATAATTTTACAGATTTGAAGGGTCAAGATTAAGCTGCCTGATAACCAGAATGAAATGAGCCAATTTTAGGGAAATATAGGGGAATGCAGGCTGTGGAATTGAAGGACTGTTCTCAGTGCTTTCAAAGATGACGGTGGTGTCAGACAACCTAGTCCACTTCCGAGTGTATCGTATTATGCCAGTCATTTATTAAGAGCGGGGTGCTATGAATTCCTTCTCTGAGAATCGTTCTGGTATTATTGGCAACAGCTTCTATGCAAGTGCAATAAACAGTACCGATTTCATGAATGCAATTAGTCAATATTACATATTATGTATGAAGGTGTCTATACACATAGATGGTACCAGTTTCTTTTTACTATAAGCGATACAGCTCGAAGCGTAATTTCTCTCCCAGCATTTAGCAGCAGAAATATCGATTGCATTCAGTGAGTGATTTGCTCTGAAACCCATCATCTACCTTAATAACGTCGCTCACAGCCACATTCTTCCAGCTTGGTTTCCATTAATATCCGAGCGACGTGACATTGTCAACATTCTTCGCCCCCCAAACAACAGAGCCTGTGAGGCATGCCTGCTTCGCAATCAGGTCATTTAATCTATTTATACAACTGGACCTATTTAACATATTGATATGCAGTTATCCCGTAATGTGTATGGCCTTTTATCCCCTGGAGTAAAGGAAACTCCAAGGCAGCTTTTTCAGATGTTCACGTTATTTAGTATCGCGTGACATTTAGCCAGGGCCTGATGACGGCAGCTCTCCACTTTAATTAAAGGTTCAACCTCTTCCCTGGATGACAAATTGACTGGTCGGTGCCTTGGAAAAGTGGAGGGCCATGTCTAGTCCATCAGACACCTTAGTAGCAATTGGCCAACATCCAAGAGAGGGGACTGGCGATGGCATTTTAGTCAAGACATCACAGGGGCAAGGCCACAGAGATGTGTTACAATGAGCTGGATTATCCAGTCAGAAGACATGTTCATGTACCCATTGATGTGGAGACCATTTCTGTTTTGTTTTTAGGCAATGTATTCATTTCCTTTTTTAACCTCCACTGAATTAGAGGGGTGTTTCTGAGGGGTAGCTACAAGGGTAGAACGCATTTCGGTTTGTTTTTGTTTCTATTCTATTCTTGTTTCTTTTCTTTTTTTTGCCTTATTCATCCGCTTCCTCCCAAATTTGTTGCTCTTTTCTTAAGTTTCTGGTGACCTTCTGCTTTTGCAGATGTGGGATCTGCAACTCAGTCGGTAGCAGCGAATGGCTAATGGTCCATCCCCCCAGTTATTTTACGGCAGGCTGGAGAATATGTCCACTTTGCATGGTTCCCTTCCTCCATTTCTCAAAGTTTCCCTGAGTTGTGGGTGACACAGCTTGAAAGGGTTTCAGTAGAGGCAGCAACACGAATGGAAGAGCAAGCCCAGATGATACAATCACTTTGTTCGGCATGAACACCTCTGCAAACATGTCTGCCGTCTGCGGGGCAGGCACCGATGCCTCTGTGTAAGATGAGATGTTGTAAACAGGCAGATAGGCTCTTCTTCTCAAAGTTAGCTCTCCAGATGTCACGCTGTATGAATTCACGATCGTGTCCGACTGAATAGGATTGTGCTTCAGGATTCTCTAGGTCACCGCCTACAAGTCACGGCAGACAAGAGTTCAAGATGGCGGACATACATAAGTTGATAAAAGAAAGATACCGTCCATAAACACGTAATAAACACACCTCAGCATTTTTTGTTGGCATTTGGAGTATTCATAAAAATAAAAGCAATCAAGCTTAGGCCCTGAACTCGGTGACTCAGGGAGATTGCAATGACAGAAAAGGTTTAGGTGTGCCTGCGACGGTGTCATAAAAGTGCCCATCTCAATGAGTGTTTATACCAAGCGTATAAATTACAACACTGACACATGGAGATCAAAGGAGTGGGAAGAGAGCTGGATGGTTCCCAGCACTGCAGACGTGAAACCACAGCCACAGAGTGGACAGGGACTGCTGGCGCTAGCTCGCGCTCATGCTAACACCGACGCGGTGGCGGCGGCGGCGGCGGTGCTAGGAGCTCCCTAATGACAGTACCCTACAGAAGTGAGGAGTTGCCTGGGCTTTAAGCTCTCCTTCCTTGACGCCCTTCCCCCCCCCCCCCCCCGGGGAACCCCTTTGTCCTGTTGTAAACCATTCTGAAGGAAGGACGTTTAATTGCTCGGCGCACACTAATGAGTTTGCAAACTAATTAAAGGGGGTATATTACGCCCTGTGGGGGCCCCCATCACTAAGAAAGCCAGGGACATCTTTAATGAGGGGCCTTGATAACCCTTCAAAGGAAGGATGTGTAGTGTCTGTAATGATGCCCAGGGTAAAGCTCAGGCTCAGCCAGGGAGACTTGTGTTGCTGCGCTTGCCGCTGCGCCGCGCCACACCACCGCCGCTGCAGCTCAACCGCGGGTGTGTGTGTGGAGACTCGCAAGCAGATGCCAAGTGTTTTCAATCCAGTCGCCCACAGCTACCTTACCTACAAGTTTCACTTTCTCCCTCCAACATGTTCAAAGGGACCCCCGCTCAACCTCTCTCCCCCCCAAAGCAGGCCGGTTGTATAAGGCAGGAGATTTCCATTTTCCACTTCTCCGGGTTCATATTGTTTTAAAACATGAATATTCCATCCGTTCATTATCGGCGGCGATGATTTGTTTTTCTGAGGGGGAACGAGAACGAAAACGGAAGTGTTTTGTTTCCTGTTTCGATCGAGTCGTCGACTGACCTACATCGGCATCGGCGGGCGGACATCAAACACCCGAAATAGTAGGGAAGGAAGGCATCTTGGCAGGTTAAAAAAGAGTGCTGTATAAATAGTGGCGATGTCATATGGGCCTGAATTCACCATCCAAATAGATGAAGGTCATCATTACTCTCTATTTATGATTCCATTAAACGAGCCCAGGCTCTCTATCTTCTCAAACAAATGAAGCCTCTCTGACATCTGCTCAGGCTTCAGCCCAGCGTCGTCTGCCGTATCTGATGGAACAGCGGCGGTGACATGATACAGGTGAAACAGCCTCTTTTCTCTGCAAAGTGAATCCTTCCCTCCAGTAAACAAGCACATTTTTGGGGGGGTGGGTGTTTGGTCACAATATTTTCTTCGCTGACAGTGACGGCTGTTATTTTGCCTGTGGCTCCTGTCAAAACTAACATGGCTTAATTGACTGCGAGCGAATGAGCTCCTGGATTGATCTTGTCAGGCTCCTGAGGAAGTGATGCAGCTCCATCTGTGAGGCGCAACTCCAGCGACAGCAGCAATCTGTTGCTTGGGGATGAGCCAAGGCATTAAAACAAGTCAAAATTACACAGAGTACCTCGGGCACCACGTGTCTTGTGATCAGCTGTCAGCCGCCGTCACGCACGCGTGCGCCGCGTACATGCGCAATCGCGCACTCGCGCACGCACACACACACACACACACACCCACCCGCACGCACACACACACACACACACACACACACACGCATATGCACACATTCAGACACAGACACACACACACACACACACACACACACACTCACCAACACAACACACACACACACACACACTCGCACGCATGCTTATGCATACACACACACACACACACACACTCACACTCACACACACACACACACACACACACACACACACACACACACACACACACACACACAAACACACTCACACACCTTTGCATCATCCTGATGTCAAATCCAAGAGGCCTGGAGACCCCCCTGAAGGATGTGGAGGAAATCAAAATAGTATAGTCTGGCATGTTAGACACTTTATGTCTGGTCTGCTCTGTCTACAGGGAATATTCATAAACAGTCTGTCAGCTATTCTTGTTACATTGTCATTTGTCCCAAAATGGTGGCGTATTGTCACCCCGCTTTCACCTTTCCCTGTCCCTCAACTATCAAATATGCTATGTCTGACCCCACCTTTCATATCTCTCTCTCTCTCTCTTTCTCTCTCTCTCTCTCTCTCTCATTCTATCTCTCTCTTTCTATCTCTCTCTCTCTCTCTCTCTTTCGCTCCCTCTCTCTCTCTCTCTCGTCTACTCTGTGTTCTGAGACACTCCCTCACCAAAGCGTGCGGCGGTGCGGCAGCGCCTTCTGGCGTGATTAAATATTTAGACGGCTGTCGATGTAGATGGCGGTCAGAGCGGTGCCGGAATAATCTGGGGGACAGCTGCTGTAGCACATCTGGGTGTCACTGATAGCAGGGGAAGGTGTGCAGGCTGCCGTCTGAAGCAGGGAGAAGACTTCAGAGACGGAGCTGTCAATCAGCCCGGATGGAGTGAGTGAGTGGGTGGGTGGTTTGGTCCGTTTGGGAAGGAAGGAAGGGAGGAAGGAAGGAAGGGAGGAAGGAAGGAAGGGAGGAAGAAAGGAAGGGAGGAAGGAAGGGAGAAAGGAAGGAAGGAAGGGAGGAAGGAAGGGAGGGAGGGAGGAAGGAAGGAAGGGAGGGAGGAAGGAAGGAAGGAAGGGAGGAAGGGAGGAAGGATGGGAGGGAGAGAGGAAGGAAGGGAGGAAGGGAGGAAGGAAGGGAGGGAGGGAGAGAAGAAGGGAGGAAGGAAGGGAGGAAGGAAGGAAGGGAGGAAGGAAGGAAGGACGGGAGGGAGGAAGGGAGGGAGGAAGGAAGGTAGGAAGGAAGGAAGGAAGGAAGCAGTGGAGGAAGGAAGGGAAGAAGGAAGGAAGGTAGAAAGGGACGAAGGAAGGGAGGAAGCAGGGGAGGAAGGAAGGGAAGAAGGAAAGAAGGATGGAAGGGCCTCGTCTCATAGCAAATCCCACTGTGGTGGGCGAGTTCAGGCGGACTGGCGCGTGACAGACGTCGGATGTTGTCGAAGGATTGAGACTTCCCTGTGCTGTACCGTAACTTTGCTAACGTACCACCCCCCCCCTCCCCCGTCCACCCCTCCATTAGTCGATATCTTTTTGGAGGGCTTGGAGGAAATAACAGTAGTGTATTGTTCCAAAATAACATGTGGATAAACACAATACCTAGCCTGCTTACACCCACTTCAACGCGCTACGGCTCTCCTATGGGCTCCATCCCGCAATATTAGCGAACAGACTGTCAATTAGCGATTCGTTTCTCGACGTGACCGTTCGCAGGGTGAAGACGTAGGACATTGGAACGACGCTCTGTATAGAGTAAGTTGGGGATGTACCGGTACAGTAGGTGCGGGGGGGTGGATTTGAATGACGCTTCTCCACCATGTCTGGGCTTAGCCGGCAATGCGAGGTGACCAGAGGTGTGATGGTGTGTCTGAGCATTTGAAGAAGATTGAGTGTGAAAAGCCGCCCACTTTCTCTGTGCACTTTTCGTCTGAACAGGCCCGATCGCAAGAAGAAAAAAAAAAGGGGGGGGGGGGATTGGGGGGTGTACAGTGGGTGCTATGAAGGCCCGGCTGGCCTGAAAATCACTTTCTGTTCCTCTCCCAGGCACACGCGACAGGATATGGATGCGTCTCCTCGCGGCTCAGGCCCCTTCCGACACTGTGATTAATGGCAGTCGCTTCTCTCCCCATCTCATTCTGTGACTGTCAGAGTTAAGTGGGCCGAAGACAATAATAAACAGTCAGTCTGCTGTGAACCCCCTAACACGATCATTCCACCCCACCCGATTTCACCCCCCTCCCCCCGCCTCCCCCTCCCTCCGATGAGAAAAAGAGGAAGAGAGATGGAGCGAGAGATAGAGGAAGAGAGTGTGTGTGTGTGTCTGTGTACTGTGTGTTTGTGTGTGTCTGTCTGTCTGTGTGTGTTTGTGTATCTGTGTGTGTCTGTGTGCGCGCGTGTGTGCGTGCATGTGTGTGTGCATGCATGCGTGTGAGTGTGTGTGTGTATTCCGTGCATGTGTGTTTGAGACAGAGAGAGGGGGGGGGAGAGGGGAGAGGTAAAGACACAGAATGGGTGCGATGGAGTGAAATGGAGGACGAGAGACATGCGTGGTGTGCAGACTGTGTCTGATATGCCTCTGAGAGTACAGCCATGGGTAGAATCAGAGACAGACTACAGAGAGAGAGAGCGTTTTAAAGATTGGGGGAATGAGAGAGATGGAGGTAAAAATTAAGGAACTATGAGACGGATCCACAGGAGAGGAGAGTGAGGCTACTGTACTGTGGGTCCCTGACCTGCTGTTTTATTCACTAGTGTGCTAGTGTGCTGTCTTTCCCCTGCCTCTCCCCCGTGCCTGTCACTTCACTCTGCCATATCCTCTTCAACCTCCCCATCTCCCTCTCTCCCTCTGTCCCTGTCTCCTTGACTCCCTGTCTCCCCCTCTCCCTGTCTCCATGTCTCCCCATCTCCCTCTCTCCCTGCCTTCCCATCTCCCTCCCTCCCTGTCTCCCTCTCCCCCCGCTACCCCGTCTCCCTCTCTCCCTCCCTCCCTGTCTCCCTCCCTCCCTCCCTCCCTCCCTGTCTCCCTCTCTCCCTGTCTCCCTCTCTCCCTCCCTCCCTGCCTCCCTGTCTCCCTCTCTCCCTCCCTCCCTGTCTCCCTCTCTCCCTCCCTCCCTGTCTCCCTCTCCCCCCGCTACCCCGTCTCCCTCTCTCCCTCCCTCCCTGTCTCCCCATCTCCCTCCCTCCCTCCCTCCCTCCCTCCCTGCCTCCCTGTCTCCCTCTCTCCCTCCCTCCCTGTCTCCCCCTCCCCCCGCTACCCCGTCTCCCTCCCTCCCTCCCTGCCTCCCTGTCTCCCCATATCCCTCCCTCCCTCCCTGTCTCCATGTCTCCCCATCTCCCTCTCTCCCTGCCTTCCCATCTCCCTCCCTCCCTGTCTCCCTCCCCCCCCGATACCCCGTCTCCCTCCCTCTCTCCCTCCCTCCCTGTCTCCCCATCTCCCTCCCTCCCTCCCTCCCTGCCTCCCTGTCTCCCTCTCTCCCTCCCTCCCTGTCTCCCTCCCTCCCTGTCTCCCTCCCCCCCCGCTACCCCGTCTCCCTCTCTCCCTGCCTCCCTCCCTCCCTCCCCATATCCCTCCCTCCCTCTCTGCCTCCCTGTCTCCCCATCTCCCTCCCTCCCTGCCTCCCTGTCTCTCCATCACCCTCCCTCCCTGCCTCCCTGTCTCCCTCTCTCCCTGTTACCCCATCTCCCTGTTACCCCATCTCCCTGCCCCCCCCTCTCTCCCTGCCCCTCTCTCTCCCTCTCTCTCCCCCGTCACCCAGCCCCTACGGTGGCTCCAGTACCCCAGCAGCAGCCTCCCCCCCCGTCCCCCCACCCCGTCCCCCCACCCCACCCTCTGTCACCACCAGCCTGTTGTTCCACCACCCGTCAGAGACACACACTGTGACAGCCTACGGCTCTTCTAAGTGCCTTTTCCCGACAATGAGCAGGAGTGAGAGCACCGATCCCGCCCTGATTCATGTGCCCGGGCTAGGATAGTGGATAGTTCCACTGACTGACCATGGGTTAAGGTCGGGGGGGGGGGGGCGGCGGGGGGGGGGGGGCGAACCCCGCGCCCGTTCCCCTCAAGCGTGGAGGGTGGGGGGTGGGGGGCGGGGAGGGGACCTTCTCCTCTCCTCTAGCTCGTCGGTCTTATCAGCCCAGGATGTGTCGGGCGGCCTAAGGCTCCCCGGTTGCTCACGCGAGCGAGAAATCCAACACAGGCCCTCTCTGCCGTTCCTTCATGCCTTCTCCCTGCCTCAGGATTGTCTTTTGTCTCTACCGGGGAGAGCTGCCTCCTCGAGGAATGGAGTGCCATGATCTCATCACACAGAGCCCATTGTTTTCCCTCTCATGCACACTGGGTAATGACCATGGAGATAAGGGGATGATTCAGGCCCTTTTCACTGGGAAGGAAATGTGAGAAAAAAACGCCTTGCCTGAGAAGAAGTGAAATTACTGTTTTGATGGCTTTTGATGGTGGGGGGCATAATTGCTGGATCGGAGGAGGAACGGAGGAACAGAGTGGTGAGGAATCTTAACACAGGGGAGAGAGAGAGAGGAGTATTACTAATAGTCGTCGCTAGGCAGGTTGGAAGGACGCATACAGTACACAAGGTTACACACACACGCCGTGGGTTCTCTTAATGGATACGCCACGTATAGATAATAGCAGTTTTGACAAAAATAGCACCGTTTTTCACTCGTTTATTTTCTCCTCTTTTTTTTCCCTCTCCGTAACCTCCTAACCCTCCTCTGCGTTGAAAAACCTTGTTTCTGATAGCAACGCTGATTATGATATTGTTTCCAATGCTCATCGCCATAGTAACGGCAGCCTAATTTCATATTGTTTTTTCTTTCTTTTTTTTGGGGAAGCGAGATAGTTGCTAGGGCCTTTAGGAATACGAGAGGAGCTTAATAAATTTGCCAACTGGCAGAAGGCTCATCAACACATCCAGACAACACAGGTCAGAGGATTACAGCTTGTAGTAATGACAGGGACAGACCATAAATACTCCACGGGGATTATAATTAGCCTTACTCCGTGCATTTAGACACACTCAAGTGGAACTAAAACCTCATTGACTTCTGGGGAAAATGTTGGTATTAATTGGGTGGCTTTTCTTTCTCTTCACTTTTTTTAGTCGTTTCTGCTGGGAAAGAGGAGGGAGGGGAGAGGGGGGGGGGGAAACAAAGGCGCCGTGATGAAGTGGCGCCGAGCGCGGCAGATTTAGCATTCGCCACGCCGCAGACCGCCGTGGCCACACGACGCCACCACCCGCTCCCTCAGGATACACCTCCGCCGGGGATGAGGGAGGGGGCGGGGGGAGGGTGGGGATGGGTGGGGGGCGAGAGGGGGGGGGGAGGAGGTGTGATTCAAAAAAGAGTCAGAGCAGCTTTGAAGCCCTCTCTGTGAAGTAGAACTCAAAAGCGCAAAAGGGGATCGATGTGAGAGGGAGACTGATAAGATAAGGCGCGCACGCACGCACGCACACAGACACACACACACACACACACACACACACACACACACACATACACACACACACACACACATAATCATATAGACACACACACACACACACACACAGAGAGACTACAGCAGCAGGAGAGAGGAGGGTTTCCTGGTGCTGCCTGGCTGGGGCCTGGACCTGAGGGGAATTAATGTGGAGACTCAATGGCTCCAAATTCACTCCAGGTCCCATCTCTGCATTCAGCTGCCGTCCACTCCCTCTCCCCTTCTCTCTCTCTCTCTCCGTTTCTCTCCCCCTCTCTCTCTCTCTCTCTCTCTCTCTCTCCTTTTCTCTCTCCTTCTCTCTCTCTATGTCTCTCAATCTCTCTCCGTCTCCCTTTCTCTCACCCCCCCCCCTCCCCCACCCCCCCGGCCCCGGCTTTATCTTCCAGCCACCTTCTTCTTTTTTTTTTTAAACCCCAGAAAGTGGGGAGAGAAGTTGTGTAAAAAGCTAATTAAGGTGCCGGGGAGGCGTCGGCTCTCGACAGATGTGCATCGAGACGGCGGCCGCTATTGAGTAGCGGGGATAATGGTGTGTGTGTGGACCTGGTGGGCAGCAGAGGCCCTGTGTTTGAGGGGTAGAGAGCTTCTACCTGGGCGTGCATGTTAATCACGCTGCCTGTCTGCGGGGAGCTGGGGGAATTAAGGGGGGAAGGGAAGCGTGTCGCCCCTCCTTTGCTGGAGAAACAAGGCAGGGGAAAGCTGATTAAGAGCACAAATTCCCCCACTTTGGTAAAGGGTTAGAGGGAGATGGGGTTGTGGGCGAGAGAGAGAGAGAGAGAGAGACAGGGCAAAAAACCTCTGTCTTGATTAAAGTGGGGGTGGGAAGTGGGGAGGGGAGGGTAGTTAGGTCTTGCGTAGCGAGAGTTGATTCCGGTATTGTTTTATGACAGATGGTCATGACGCGAGACGTCTCCATCTGCCGTGTTTTCTCTTTCGGTTGCTGTGTTGTCGCTGAACGACATCCTCCCGGTGTTATTAGAGGACAGTGTTGCTTTAAGACGAGACGCTACAGTGGATGGTTTTTACGCTTGACAAGTGTATTTGACAGTTTTTTTTTTCTATCACAGCTATTAGTTTGAATTATTGATTATATCAGATCATATTATCATGTATCATATGTACTGGACAGGAAACGACACGACTGCCGATGTAAGTTCACGGACGGTGTACCGTCGGTAGAACGTGTGGAACGGAGACGGCGATATTTCAATTGACTTATGTAATGAATAGCACTTTAATGAGTGAGCTGTGGCCTAATAAAATACAGTGGTCCCTATAATCTAGTCTTCACCCTTGCAGTGCAGTTAAGAACATTCCGGGGACTCGACTGGATCAGCGGTGCCATAAGGCTCTTGTCATAAATTGAATGTCATAAATTGAATGAAGCTCAGTAGATGTGCTGATGCCAACAGTTGATGAATATATATTCTGCACAAACTATCTCTCTCTCCCTCTCTCTCCACATTGATGTCGAGAACTGGCGAGGCTGAGTTCGCCGAATGAAAGATCATATCAAAACAAGCGCCTCAACACATACATTCAATTGAAAAGCTGGGGCTTGATTTCAGAGCATAAGACAGTATTTTCTTTCTTTGGATGAGAGGGGGAAAAAAGCGAACAATCATTTGCTCCTCTGGTTGGGTGCACAGCTCCTATCTAACACGAAAGCCAATGGTGCAATGGTGTTCTCGTTACCAGCTATCTACCACTTTTTAATTAGCTCCCATAAAAAAAGACGACAGTCTGATCTTATTCTTTCTTAATTGTGATTATTTACACAATAAAGGTTTGTGGGTATTTATAGAAAGCCTCTTTTCCCTCCCGGATCGCATGTCTGGAGCTAATAAGGAGAGGGGGAAATTATTTTCTACACTCCGTCATTATCTGTGTCTTCAAGTACTGTCTTCCTTTTAATATGCTAATGCAATGGTGATATAATCACCTGGTAATTGTAAAACACTTCAAGTACCACATATTTGGTGGTGCTCTCCCGAATGAAGAAATCACAGTACAGACACAAACCTGCGGGTTTGAATGTGTGGCGGAGCCGGTTTTTATTTATTTTTGCTCTTGGTTGACGTCTAGAAGGAATGCCTTCCTCCCTCCGTGGATGGATGCCGTTCGAATCCCGCCTGACAGACTTCCACGCCCCCCCCCGAAACGTCGTCCTAAAGAAAGCGTGCGTAGGTCACAGTAGAGCTGAAATCCCACGTCGCCATGCTACACGACGCTTTCTGCTCTGTAATCATCAGGCCTTTATTCCCAGTAAGAACCACAGCAGAGTTAGCAGATTACCATTGATCCCCCCCCCACACCCGTATAGCAGATTTATAGTGGACGGGTATTTCTGTCACGCCATCTTAAATGAATCTTTTTTTTTTGTTTTGTTCCTATTGTTTCTTAACCAGAATGATGAAAGCGGTGTTCTTCCCATGTCCTTAGGGGATGCTAATGCTTTTCTGTGGGAGAGGATGGGATCCTGACTTTGTTTTTCTCCTTCGGCTGTTATTTCCCTGTAGAGAAGGGGAGAGTGAAGGGAGCTATGAGTGATCGACTGAGCCTTTATTCTCTAAGTTTTCGGGGGATTTGAAGTTATTGAAAGTCTGGGGATGGGTGACAGCTCGAAGATGTCTATGTGATGCCATCCATCCGTGTGTGTGTGTGTGTGTGTGTGTTTGTGTGTGTGTGTGTGTGAGTGTGTGTGTGTATGTGTTGTTCTACTGGCCAATAATCTCTGCTCTCACATGACATCTCGGCAAGATTGATGTCAATCAGCAAACAGGGGGCACCTGGATCAAACAGACATTGGGACGGGAGGTCAAAGTGGGCAAGTTGGTTTTGTGAAAGAGGGAGGGAGAGAGAGAGAGAGAGAGAGAGAGAGAGAGAGAGAGAGAGAGAGAGAGAGATGGATGGAGATAGAGAGATCACTCATCCACTCAGTGCCACACCATGTGGTGACATAGTACATAGTCTGATGAGCTTTCCATGAGCCAATGAGTTTTCAACAACTGTTCCATTTCCTGGTGGCTTTTTTTTTTTGGGGGGGGGGGGGGGTGGGGAGTGGGGGGAGGGGGGGTATTCCTTAACGATTCCTTTGAGTAGCCATGCAAGGAATAATGGATGGGTAATGTAGAACGACAGCTTGCAGAGCACTGTCATTAATGTTGTAATTCACTTTTAGTGTTTCTACTATTGCGCTGCAACAGGAGGCACAGATGTCACCTGAATCTGCTCCTTCCACCAGCCAGAGCACACCCTGTCTTCACCAGCTGTCTATGAACGCACCCTGCCAGCCCACCGTGGCCCAAATGTGTGTGTGTGTGTGTGTAGGGGTGTGTGTGTGTGTGTGTATGTGTGTGTGTGTAGGGGTGTGTGTGTGTGTGTGTAGGGGTGTGTGTGTGTGTGTGTGTGTGTGTGTATGTGTGTGTGTGTGTGTAGGTGTGTGTGTGTGTGTGTGTAGGGGTGTGTGTGTGTGTGTGTATGTGTGTGTGTGTGTGTGTGTGGGGGGGGGGGGGAGGGGCGTGTGTTTATGTGCCTATGATGATGCCCTGTAATTTCCCTCTAAATGTCACCTTCGCGAGAGTAGCCCATTTCGCATGTGTTCAAGCCACCAGGAAGTAGATTGATCCGTTCCGTCACAGCATTGTTATTAAAAGTATTCTATGTTTGAGCTATTCCTATCTATCCTATTTTCATTTTTAACTGTACGATTTCCTTATTCTCCCAAATACTAAAAATCCACAATGTCGATAGCACAAACAGTAGATGCTATTTGTATTCCACTTGCTTGGTGTTATGAATCACAGCGGGGCATTTGATGAAATGAATGCATTCATTATCGACACCATTGTCTCCCGGCTCTTGATCCATTATAAGGGCACACATTCACTGTGAAGATCATCTTGACAAAACCACAGAGGAAAATGTCAAAAAAGAAGGAAAAAAAAGTCTCAGACAGAAAATAGCTGACTGACTCTGTAAGTGAAGCTAAGCTCAAAATGAGAAAGTTCATTATATGCCCGTCAAGGTGAAAGGAAGCCATCTCCTTGCAGCTGCAGTTAAAATGTCGACCTCTCCTACTCAGGGGTGAAAAGAGAAGGAATGAAGAGAGAGAGAGAGAAAAAAATGCTGCTTTGTGTGTGTGTGTGTGTGTGTGTGCGTGTGTGTGCACGTGCTTGCGCATGGATGTATGTGTGTGTGCGTGCGTGCGTGCATGTGCGTGGATGTGTGTGTGTGAGTGTGCGTGGATGTGTGTGTGTGTGTGTGTGTGTGTGTGTGTGTGCGTGCGTGCGTGCATGTGCGTGTGTGTGTGTGTGTGTGTGAGTGTGCGTGCAGTATGTGTGTGTCTGTTCTGAGTTCCAGTACAGACAAGGGCAGCAGTGTTAATGGTGCTGCTCTGTAAAATGACCCTGACATCCGTTTCTTCATACATTTTCACAGTGCTTCAAAAGTCCTCATATTTTCCGCTTGTCAGCAGTGTTTGTGTATCATTGTTATATGCATGACCTCTAGGATGAGAATAGAGAGCAACCTTTGGATACAGAGCTTGCGGTAATGTGTTCCCCTCCCCATGTTAGGTTTCTTGTTATTGTTACATTGAAGGCATTATGGTCATTCATATGCATTCAACAATGTAACAAATGGTTATATATCTTAAACCCATCTAATATCTATGCTTTAGTCTCCTGCCTGCCATCTCATAACCGGGGGGGTTTGAATTTCATTTTCATCGACTGCGCTCTAAGTTGGGATACTTAAAAAACAGCTCCTCTCGCTCGACAACGCCACTAGAACTGTAGCCTGCCTGCATGCCGAGTGTGTGCGGCTTATTATATACATCCGCTAGCTAAAGTAGCATTAGCCGTTTCCCCCTGATAATGCTTCAATTGAAGTGTGTGTGTGTGTGTGTGTGTGGGGGGGGGGGGGGGGTGAGCAGAGACGGCAGGCGGTTATGTACTGTCAGTGCTGTGAGAATACCAGCCCACAATGTCATAATGAATATACACGGACCCACACAACAACACTTGCAGTGTTAATAAGTAGTGTTTCATAGCAAATGCTAACCCTTGTCGTTTTTTCTCTTGCAGACCTTGGTTCAGGCAGAGCGATGCTGAGACTGCGTTTGGCTCTCAGACACCACTGACGACCGATACGGAGCAGTAGACTGTGACGCCCTGACCACTGACCACAGCCAAGGAGAACACCCGATCACCCGACCTCTCGCACAGGTAAACGTGGTTCCAAATGATACTCTCTTAGCACCTTGCATTGAACCATGGGGAAAGGTACTATTGCACGGTGCAAGGCTGCTGTCATTTCACAAATGGACACGCCTCCTTCTTATCCTCAAACGTATAGTAGTGTTAGGTTATGCCACACGAGATGTTACTTCATATGCTGTACTCACTTATGAAACCAAAGGACCGTGACTTGTTTTGATTCCCCCAGTGTCAGTCAACTACCCATTGTGCATTAGTGCCTTTCTTAATGGTTGACATCTTAATTCGTGCCGTTTCACAATGAATCGAATGCGTGTGGGAAAAGTAAAAGCGATGACTGAGGCAGATAGTCGTAGTTGTTCAAATTACTTTGTCTGAGGTGCCTGTTCCTGCAGTTCGGGGGGGGGGGGGGGGGGGGGGGCGCAGGAGGGGGGGGGGGGGATTGAGTTGAGCCTTGTCAGACTTCTTAGTTACCTCAAAGCTCGTCATACTTTTCTTTTCAAGGCAACTTGAAAGTGGTGTCAGAGTGAAAGACGTGGCGCTGGTTTGTTTTTTTTCCTCCCGCGTAGTGGTATGTTCAAAAGCTCAGTCGCCCTGGTGATGGAGCGCCGGATGATTCAGCAGGAATCCAACAGCCCATGTGACTGATTCACATTTGAACATTTGAGCAGAAGTACGGACCGCTCCGGGGAGTTGTGCGGAAAAAAAAGATCGCCTCACATCTCACGGCGAGCGAATCACAGAGTCTCTTTACTTAACTCTTTCCCTGATAACTTATTTTGCAAGCCTCCCCACAGCGTTTGTGTTTACATAGTCCTACTGATTGCGCTTTATTTGAAGTAAGTCACGACGGAATTGAATGTGTCTATCCTGAAGAGGAGGGCCTGAGAGGATTATATGGCTCAGTGGGCGCTGTATTGTGGAGGGAGTGGATACAACAGGTACCCAGTTGAATGCCAGCCAAGACAGAGACACAATGTTTCAGGGAATAGTGTTACCTCCCAGCAATTAAACTCTGGAGGTTTGGAGCGGTGGAGGGGGGGGGGGGGGGGGGGGGGGGGAAGCATGTTAAATTAGCCTGTCTTTTCTTCCTTTCTCTCTCTGTCGCTTCTTACATTTCTCTCCTTTGGACCGCTGGTGCTGCTGGAGAACCTGAGAACTCGACCGACGACACTGTGGGAGGCATGGGGTCAGAATTCTTGGGTGCCAAATTGAAATCCCTTCCGTCAGCTCCCTGTATCACTCGCGGTGACATATCTAATGCATACCCATTCAGAGAAGTAATGGAAAAAGCTCGGGATTGGCCCTCCCCTCTATTCAAGTATCTTTAAAAAAACACACACACACACACACACACACTCTCTCTCTGCCATGGTACAATACTTTCCCATACCCTTGGGTGTTTTGTGTCCCTGGTTCCAAGTCGGTTCCAAGTCGGTTCCCCACAGTACAGAGAGGTTGTGCGTGTCGCCCCGCCTCCCCCACCCCCCAACCGCCACCCCTTCCTTTCTCCCACCGTAGTGGAGTTGGGCAGCGGAGCCCCGATGCCTCGTCGACCAGGACAAATTGGTGGCGAGCGGCTCATTTCCTCCGAGCCGTCATGAATGGACTGTGCCGTGACTGTGTAAACAAGTGCAAAGACTCCCAAGGGCATTCCTGCATAAATAATGACTCCGGGAGATGTTTGCCATTTGTACCACTCACCGGCTGCAGACATGGGTCAGCTGGTCTCCTCTATGGGGAGTCTTCAGTAAACAACAACCCAAGAGTGTCCATTAACAATGGGGAAGTTTTACTGTACCTGGACCACAGGTAGGAGAGCCATCCTCATTGGCTAGCTGCTGGGATGTTTGGCTTCTCCCTATCCACTCCAGACACTTCCTATTTATCTGTTTATTAGCAGTCAGGGTCACTTCAGGTGAATGACATTGTCCTATGAACCTTTTAAGAAGTGGTGCGCAGTGACAGGGGCCGGTTCTGAGGTCTCTGTTCTAGTGGATCACAGGGGTGCTGACCCGGAACACTTAGACATGCTCGCTTGCTCAGGAAGAGAATGGGGCTCTCTCTCTCTCTCTCCGACCTCAGATGGTTTCCATCTCCTGTGGCACCATGTCCTGTTGACTGCCTTTACCTATGCTTCACCTCATCCCCCGGGGTTTCAACAGTCAATCAACCGTGTTTTTTTTAGGTACCCATCCAGGATGGTATTCCACGATGGCTGCATAACCAGTACTCCAATTGTGTGGCATAGAGACAGCTCATAATATGTTCCTGCTCCAAGCGTGGGTTTCAGGGAGGGATGGCTAGCATGAAGCACTGCAAGGGAAGAGGATGTGACAGTGGGAGAGAGAGGGAGAGAGAGAGAGAGAGAGAGAGAGAAGGCGAGAGAGAGAGAGAGAGGGAATGAAGAGGAAGACAAAGAAACACCCACTCCTCATTAGCTTTTAAGCATTGTGTGTATCCATCATCCTGCAACATAACATGGTAAAAAAAAACAGGGAGCCCACAACTACCGCACGGCAACATGGGATGGAGATATAAAACGAATCTCCGCACTTAGGCTGTGCCATCTGTTCATCTCGGAGGAGAGCATGCCTTTATGCCGCACACACCATCGCCGTTGCTCAGAAACCAGACAGCTTAACAAAATGACACGCCTGGATGCCAAGCCCGTGGCTACGTTGGTTTTCTCTTCTTTTTCTCGTCTTTTTTTCCCCTTCTTCTCTTCTTTTTTAATTTCACTTTTCTTCCCGGTGATAGTTTGCATATCTAAATCCCAGTTTTTGATAGCATATGCGAAAATACAATGTGACATAATACAATTTGAGCTCCATGTGAGAAATGGGATTATCTTGGGCGTGATTGTCAGCGGCGTGTTACAGTAATCACTTTCTTCCAGGAGCGGGGGACGTGACTCACTTGCAACTTGACCCGCTGTCATTATCTATTCCGTCTGACAGTATTTATGCATTTCGCTTGATTTTGTTTTCCTCCAGGTGCATTAGAAATGAATAAAGATCAAAATATATAAATAACAAAGGAGAATGAAAAAAATGAATAATCCCCCCTTGCAAATTGGAACAAGCAGTAAATCCCACGACACCCCCCAACACCCCCCCCCCCCCCCCCCCCCCCCCAACCCGCCCCGCTCCCGTCTCTCCAGTGTTGTTGCTCCAGACGTTGTTGTCGATAGTCACAGTGAAGTAGTGGCGTGGGCCGTGCTTCTCCACAGCCACAGACAGACTCCCCAGTGGTCTAATTGATACAGGATGTGCTTCCCAGGTCTCTGGAGGAAGGTCACAGGGAACACATGTCTTTGACACACTATGGAGCCACACCGAACACAAACACACTGTAACAAGCATAGACAAGCCTCTTGTAAGCACTCATCAAACAACTTTGAGATAATAAGAAGTTTTATCTTAACACAAAGGTTCATGCACAGTAGAGGACGTCGCGTCATGTTTTGGAGGAGTGTGCACGGCTATCCTAATTGTTTATGTGTGTCTTTCATTTGGGTTATTTGTTTCATGAGGAACCAACAACAACCGTTTTTAACAATGGAATCGTATCAGCCTCTAGCCCCAAACCCCAAAGCACCCTTCACTCCTCCTGAACAATCACGGATTAACGTGAGAGCGTGTTTGTCTGTGATTTGAGCCCAGGAATCTGGGAGGTGCACATTTTCCCCTCATCGTTGCCAAACGGTGACACATGGCTGGCCATGCATCATCTTTGAGTGCTTGGCTGGCTGACGTCTAGTCATCTCTCCACGGCCCCTCTGCCTGCTTTCACAGGCCGTAAACAGGACATCCATCAGGACAGGTGTCATTTGCCGTGCAGTCGCCGCTTCTCTGCCAATACAATTTGTTAACCAATTGTTAAATGCGTACGTGATTGAAAGCCCCCCTGCCGTACGACCCCTTATGGAAACGATAAAATGATTTGCTTCCTGTTTTCCTCTCACATGTATTCCAGAAATCGACGTGACACGTTATTTAACCCGAGCGTGATTTATATAGGAGAGGATTTCATTTTTGAAATGTGTTTCTTGTTTTTTGAGGCTATGCAAACTAATTTTTGTCCGCGGCGCATAAATCTTTGAGCTGTTTGTCAGCGGTTCAGAGGATATGAAGAGGATAGCAGGTCTTCGGAGTAATGCCGTGCGTCATATTTTTACTGAAATGATTATGAATTTATGCGAGGAAAATACAATCTCCAAGTTGAACATGGCCTTGATGAAATGGGTCCTGAGCTTTTAGCTTCCAGAGTTACCTCCGCAATTTGTCAGTCCGACTGGTGTTCACTAGCGGAAAGTGACATGCCAGTCTCCGATGGCCCACGCTAAATGTACTTCATGCTGTTGCTCAGTGACATTGAGGTGACCCAGAAAATTCTCTGTCATTAAATGCTTGGAGAAGTTTTATCCACTCACTGCAGTTGGTTGCCATCGTAACATCCTTTATTGAACAGTTGTTTCAGTGCCAGCCTTTAGTCTATCAACTCATTAAGTCTATCTAGGTATCATCAAATGCCCTTCTATTTATTTATTTATTGATCTATTTCACACACCTGACACTCTTCATGCATCGTGTGCATGTATCGCATATACTATTCCACCTTTTTTCTTTTGTTTCACTTCCACCTCGGAGACTAGAAGAAACGTGTCATCGTATCCTAGCTACACGACACTCAGTGTCAATTAAAATCTCGTTAAAGGATCATTGTGATGAGACTTGCGTTGAAACTGCCAACTATCAAATGTAAAACAAACACATTTACCTCACAGTATACACACTGTATATCCTAACTGCTCCGGTCACGTCACACGAACCGTGTTCGTGAACCGTGCGTCGGACACTATTGACTTTCTGGCACGCCAAGCGATGAGCTCAGACATGCAGATTGAACTCTCGCCATATATATGATACAGAAACGACATGAGGGAATTACTGTGGTGTGATCCTAGGTCTCAAGGGTGGTCCCCGCTTGTCAGAATGTGCTGTTGCAGGATCTTCCTGATGAAGTCATTAAGAAGTCATTAAGAAACCATTAAGAATCATTAAGTCGGCGAGGTGGCACTCCGGTGTGCGCACAGCGAAGCGCCAGGCGTCGGGAAAAAAACTTGTTAATCACGCAGTTTATTTGTTTCCCCAGTGTGAGACTGTAAATACGACGACAGTGTGTTGAAGTATGCCTCCTAATGAAAGTCTGTATTAGCTCCTCTCTCTCTGCCTGGTGTGAGAACACCCCTGTCTCTGGAGGAGGTTACTCTCATCATCGCGCGATGGCTTGCCGCTGCCTCGCCAGCTAACTCTCTACAGCAATAAACGAGCACATCTTTCGGATTTCGTTCACTCATTTCCCCCCTCTAATCTGCCAGGTGGTTGATTTATAGAACGTGAGAGATATCAGGCGTCACATTAAAGGCAGACGTGGGTTTTTTGGACTCGCTTACTGGCGTCGGTGATCACACGCTGGACTGTGTGTGTGTGTGTGTGTGTGTGTTTGTGTGTGTGTTAGTGTGTGTGTGTGTGTGTGTGTGTGTGTGTGTGTGTGTGTGTGCGCGCACGTGCCTAAAGTACGAGCCTGTGTGTGTGCGTGTGTGTGTGTGTGTGTGGGTGCGTGCGTGCATGTGTACGAGTTCCTGTCAGTAAGTGTCTTCACTCGGTGTGTGTGTGTGTAGGCATCCTCTTGGCATGACTGTTTTCCCTGCCGATTGTCTAAAGACCACTAGCAGGCCCGTACGCTGACAGGTTGGGAGGGAGGTTGCTCGAGAAACCACTGAAGAGCTCTTATCTCGCTCATTAGGCCTAAGCGAGATGTCGCCTTTCCCCATAATTATCTCTATACAGTAAATCTCTCATTAGGAGGCCTTGCTAATCTGAACCCTTAGAGAGAGGAGACAATCTCTGGGAGGTATAACAGAGGACTATGGGGGAGCTGTGTTTGAGGAGAGAGTCTCAGGTGCTGGATCTCTCCCTCTAATTCCATCTTAAATGAGGCTATGAGAAGCCTGCTGTGACCTCTTAAGCATTCCTCCTCCTCCTCCTCCTCGAACAGGTCACAAGTACTCACACTAATCAGGATAGTGACAGAGGGCACAGCGGAAGTTTCCAGACTAACCGTGGGGTTTGACTCCTACATCACCAGACACCGCAGTGATTATTTTCCCTCATTTTCATTTTGTATCGCAATATGCAACGACCAGGCTGTAACACATCAAAACTATAATGGCAACCTGGCAACCAGCATGAGCTTTTTGAACGGCTGCCATGTTTATTTAGTTAAATTGTTTGCCGTAGCCAACACTTAACTTGGATCCTTTCCCTCTGTCTGTCAAAGTGCGTGTTCACCTCTCCTCTGACTGCAGCGACCCAGGTCAACAAACTTCTCCATGGCTTAATCCTCGTGGTGTGTAAACACATTAACTGGCAATTAATATGGAGATTCGGCTCCAGATGTGCTTGTAAGTGTGGAATTTTGGGACTTGGCAAGCACCACTTTGGTCCATATGGGTTAGTTGCTGCAGCAATAGTCCACCTGCTTCTGCCGACATTATTATACACAGGCAAACAAATGCCCCTCAAACCAGAATGAAAATGAGCACAGTGGTATTTGATGAAGCTCTGCCGAGAAGCAGAGTCATTTCTCATGCTGCGCAGTACTTTTCACACTTGGCAGAGTATGTTCAAACCTGCGTCGAAACATACTGTAGCGGGGAAGCTGTTTTTGTTGTTCTACAATATGTAAATCACAACACTCCTACACTTGGAACCACATGAGGAGAGAGAGACGAATCCGTCAACAACAGATTATGATGGAGTAAAATATAATTTTCAATGTTATGTGTGTCCATCTGCTATTTCACAATAATGAGGTTTTTTGTTTATGAGTAATAGAATAGATAGGATAGAATAGTTTGATAAATCCTATAAAGAATGCATATTTGAGTGGGTGACAATGATCTAGCTACTTCCTTTTGACACGTCCTGTTCCTCCGTGTAAGAAGGAGATCACAAATCATAATCCCGCTGCTTTTTACGTTGCAATAACACGTCAATAATAATGTCAAGTGCAGATGTTTTACGAACGAGCTGGCAAAAAGACAACTTAAAACGTGTGTCTCGTGTGGCGTTCTCTCTCATCTCAGAGACATGGGAAAGGAAAATGGGCACGTTATTCACTGCTCACAGGCACCAGGCAAAGCTTTGACTTAAATTAGCCGTCGATGTTAAAGAGTGATAAGGGAGAGAGGGATACTCACTGGAGCCTGCTGTCCCTCCCCGAAACCAGAGGCCGGGGCTACTATCTGGCTTCCAAAACGATAGCCACAACCTCCCACTCACTGCCACACGGGGGTCTGTCCTCAAAATGGATGTCTGCCGGCGCAGCCCGGATGGACTAGCGCTCCCCTGATGGTAGCATCCTTCCCTCGAGGTCTGCTGTATGCTGGTGGGTAAGGGGAGAGAGAGAGGCACTAGCAGAATCTGGCCACAGTTGCTCACCCTGGCATGGGCTTCACATTGGCTCTGGCCAGTGCCAGACTCGGCCAAGAGCTCTGTCTTTTCCGGCCGGCCTGGGTGCCCGCATGGGGCCTGGCACGCTGAGCCGTGCGCTTGGCATCTCGGACAAACAACAGGAGGTGGAGGCATCCTCTCTCTCTCCTGATGATCTGCTCCAAGGACGATTTCCCTTCTCTCAAAAACTGGACGAGGTAAACGAGAAAGGAAAGCCAATGTTCAGGCCTTTTTAGACGGAATAGAATAGAACGGAATAGAATAACTCAATTAATTTGGATTATCCAGATGTCGACGTATAGGCAATTATTGGTAACACCGACCTATAATTACAGTAATATGTATATGTATGGCCATATTATCGGCCACAGTTGATAATTAATCAGCTAGTGTATGTCTACATTTGTTTTGACAAAGATAGAATGAGTAACACACAGTGACATACACACAAAAAGCAGATATTAGATTATTCTTGCTTATTCTTTGTGGGAGTACTAACCAAAAAACAACAACCCTGATCATCATCCAAGCCCTCCTATTTCTGTAAACCAACAGTCTAAGGTCAAAAAGGCCCAGTGGTGGGCAGGGAAACCTTCCCACAATATCCACCCGCTCCATCAATTAGCTTATTTCAGAACAACCGCTATTGATCTTCAATTGCGATTAATGAGCACTGCAAGCAACTTTATCTACTTCCAGGTACTGACCAAAGACATATGAATCCTAACAACGTCCTCCAGACATCACGTGACGGGACATCTCATTTCCATACACAGCTCGGCGGAGGGGGCTAGTCCTGAGTCTGCCTCATCTGATGAAAATAAAGGAAACTGTATTTTTAAGCAGCGCCCTTCCTCTAACCCCCATAATTCATGCTGTTTATGATGTAAATATTTCAGAGGGGTGAGATGACCCCACAGCATGGCAAAGGCCATTAATAATCATAAAAATGTGAACCTCCCTCTCAATGATTAATTGCATGTGATTTGCATAATGCTTTGTTTGCGGTGTGCTTTAAGCAATTTACTACAAGCCAAGCAAACTCCTCCACAGTAACCAAGGCTACTTCAAAGTGATTTTGGTTTCTGTGTTATTAGTTAATTTACATTTCTCTCCATAGAGGTTTCGAGATAGAGTGAGCCAGCAAGAAAAAAAGAAAGGAGAATTAACTGTCTGTCAACAAACAAGTATTTCTGCATATTCATTTCTAGTTGATGCTATTTCTGAAAAGCGAGAAGTAGCCATATGCTTACTGCTACAGTATGTTATTGAAGACATCCAGCATGTGGCAGTTGAGTGATTTAAAAACGTGTCTTAGCTTCTGTGATTTTTTTCATGCTGATGTTTTGAAGCCTCTTGTAGCTGAAACAAGGATGACCTCACCATTTATCTCTGCGTATTCATGTTGAAACTAATGGTCATTGTTCTGAGCCATCAGTTCTTCTTGCTTATTTTTTTTTAAAAGAAGAAAAAAAAAGAGAAATCGCTGGCAAAGTCAGACGGATATTTTTGGCAGCTTCGTCTGTGGTCCACTGGATTGGGCAAGGACAATAATTTGCTATGTCAGTTAGATCAACATGCATGCATATTCAACATTAGCTGGAGTGTTTGTATTGCAGATTGAGGTCCAAGATTACGCAGTCCTCTGTTCATATCATGTCTCTCTCTCACCCAGTGACTGAACTTAAAACACTACTCTCACTTGTTGAACATACTCCTAATAACTGAATTAGTTTAGACCTTTCATTCAATTGCTATCATTATTGCTGTAGCGTCGCAGTAGACGCTACTACTGTGTCTAGCAAGAAAGGCTTGTTGTGCTGTAATCTTACCTCCTACAGCTCAGCAGCAACTGTTCACGTAATGGAGTAAATACCCGTTCACAATGATGTTTTTACTGGTGAAACTACATTGAATGAGCGGTTAACTGCCTGTCTGGCGATCAGGCAGAATGAAGACTGGCAAACAAAGAGTCTCTCTAGTGCGACATTAGAGGCCCTGACGGCCAATAATCTTATTTGATGTGGATTCTTCAAACACTGAGGGGAGGCCTCGCTGCAGGTTGGCCCAGGTTATAAACCACAGCCCACCCCCCTCCCCCCACTCCCTTCCCTCCCGCCATGGACACAGACAATACATCTTCAGCCCCTGTGGAACAGGTGCTGGCAATTTAGTACTGACCCGCCGACATGACGTTTGATTGGACTGGAGCCGAATCAGATTGTTTCGCTCCAATTGAGCTCTGTCCATCTGACACTTTCACAGTATTTAATAAAAGCCACTCTTGATTAGCGAGGCCTTACCACAATCTTTTTATTTATTTGTGGTGGCAGAAAAGCATTAATTCACAGTAATTAATGAACAAGTGGTGGAGGGCCTGGGCACAGCAGCCTCCTCTGGGAGGCTGGGGGAAGAGACTCCTTCCCTTCGCCCTGATTAGATGCACTCAATTTGCAGCCCTCCCCATGACACTTTTACTGTCTAATGATAGCTAGCTCCATAGCGGAGTACCTGGGTTTTAGAGTGGGCCGCTTCAGATTGAAAAAGGCAGTAGTTAGCATTAGCATAGGCTCCCATTGTTATGACCATAGCACGGAGCCGGATCCTCGTAGGAAAAAAACAATCCCAAAAAAAAGTGTGGGTTGTAAATGTTGGTTTGTGGTGTTTATCAGCTATTATCTGCTGAATTAATAACTGAACACGCCCTTTCGATGCTGTACAGTGAATGATTGTGCCCGATAATCAGATTATATGAAAAAACTGTTTTGTATCACTGTAGGTAGATAGCTCGGCGATAACCTAGGTTTATCACATATTGGTTTGATATGAGATTACAATAAAGCCTATTAGGATAGATTTCTCATGCCCGACAACAATTTCATAGTTCATCCAGAGTGTATACTGTACCAGCTGCATTTGTTAGCCTCTCCAATCAAATCAAACAATGTGAATGAGTCTAAATCACCATCAATCAACCAATGCTCCATTTCCGTTGTTTGTGAATTTTCTTTCTTTCTTTCAAGGGATAAGGAGTCTTTTTGTTTCTTTTTTTGTGTGTTTTTTTTCCCTTCATCCGTCCCTTCTCCTACGCTCCGTCTTTGGCTGTCACACAGTTCCAGTCAGAGGGACTAAGCCCATCTCTTTTATCCACACTTGATCTTTTTTCCCTTTTATCACCACGTCTTGATTGTTTCCCCTTTTGCATCCCTTCCTTCCAGTCGGCTGGCCGTAGCGCTCCCCCGTTTATGAAAACAGTTTAGACTTGAAAGGCGCCTGTGAGAATGGAGGACTTGGAGGGGATGTGTTGGATGCTGTTAGCCAGTTCACAGGTTACTGCTGTCAGATAGCTCGTCTGTCACTCTCAAAGCCCATGTCTGGCGTTTGGCATTCCATCAGCAACTAATTGTCTGCGCCATGCAGCTAGTTATAGATGCTGGCGAGATAAAGACCTGATTATGTTTAGAATTGCTTACGTGTCAGAAAGCAAGTTATTTTCTCACAAGGCAAAAAAGAGATGGGTAAATGAACAAAGTGGAGCTAGAGGAAATCATGATAGAACTTCCGCCCCCGGCCCCTAGCTTAGAAGAGGCTGAAGTCCATTACAGCTCCGATGGGATCTGAAGGAGGAGGAGGAGGAACACATCTTGGACATCTTAGGTTTCCATTCCATTTCTTTTGCACAATGTGTTTCCCTGATCAATCGAATGCATGCTGAATCTTATGATAGAATGAAAGAAGACCATTGCAGATTTGTCAGAGCGGTACATGACCCACTACAGTAGTGTGTGTCTGATGTCTGCGGCGTTGGGTATGACTACAATATAACGACTCCTGATCATTTCAACTCCGGCACTGTAGGACTTGACAACTGGACAGTAATCCTGGTATTTCAGTCAGTTTTGCATCTCGACTGTGTGTGTTTTGTTATTTATGCATACAGAGAGAAAATGTGCTCTCAAAAACCACAAATAGCATTCTGAACATTGGTCATAGTTTTTGGATACCCTACGGCTTTATCTAATGCACATTTCAAGGCTTTATTGCATAAGGAAACAGCAACCAGAGGTCTCGCTCTGTCTTTGTGTGTGTGTGTATGTGCGCGTGCGTGCGTGTGTGCGCGGCATGTCTGTGTGCATTCATGCCTGTGTTTGCTTGTGTTTTTCTTTGCAATTATGTGCATAACAGGATAGAATCCAACATAAGGAGGTATGATACTGAGCCGTTGAAACAGACCTCGAAGAAGATGAAGGAGAATTATTTGCTGAAGCATCTGTCACCCAACGTCTCAAACACACAGTCGCCATCTCGTTCTGTTCCTCCCACTCACGGATCTCTCCCACTTTTAACCATCACTGTGAAATTATATAATACCTCAGAATACAGTGGGACTGTTGTCTCCTCAGCCCAAAACCAGCATATTATACCGTACATATCTGTATATAGCTGAGGACCTCTGACACTGTACTCGGGTAAAACTGCTATTAATGTACCGGTTATTAGCTGTTATAAATCGGTTATGACCAAACTCATTCTTCAACACGTTGAACAAAACCAAATACTCTTAGACACATCCATTGAGAATGGATGATACCATCACACTTTATCACGACGCAAAATCAGACATTCATAATATCCAGGAGCATGTACCATGGTACAGTATGTGCTTCAGAAGAAGTCTATAAACGCTGATTGGCTGATTACTCCTTGTCCGTTGCTAATTAGTTGTGTCTGGCGTTAAGCACGTCATAACCAGCGTCACCACACCCTGACATTGGTACAATATTTGATTCAACCCGCCCTTCAAGAATGTTCCAATGTGTGAATAATGATGACTAGCACCGCTGTCCATTAAACCTTGTATTTATGGGTCTACACATTAGAAAGTGCAATTCCTGAATGATCGAGAAACCCATTAAAGTAGCAATAAAATTGCAAATGCCTCCCTCTTTCTGTTTTCCCACCTTTCAACACGAGCAAAGGGGAAAGCGGCGCTCGCGCCGACTGTGTGCAAGCCTGTGGCTCACACATACATTGCAATATGATACGGAACACATTTCCCCATCCAATTCCTCCCCGCTGCGTCGGTGAAACACTCAGTGAGATCCATCTTTTTCAATTACACCGGAGAGGGGGGACAGCCATTCCTTTAAAGCCCAGAGGGAGTGGAAGTTTTAAGGACAGGTCTCACTCCCGGAATCTCCGGCCGCATTAAAATGTATTGGCAACCGTCGGATATTAAAGAGAGGGTATGTTGTAGAATTAATCGGCAGGAGGGGGGAGGCTCAGTGGAGTGGACACACTGACTCGCCCTTACAGGGAAGGCTGAGGGGCGAGCGCATTATGAAAATAGCACAAACAATACCGGGGCATGTAACGGCCTTAGAAAAGCAAAAAAGAGCCAGGGAACAAGAGGCTTCGAGAGGAAATGCGGCTGGACTAGAATGTCCAATCCGAAGAAGGAATAGACGAGGACGTGTGGAGTGTGGAGAAGACAGTATTGGTATGAGATCAGATAACGCAATATCCCTCTCTTAATGGCATTGTCCGACCGCAGGAACCAGGAGCTCCCAGGGAGCGAGAGAGGGTTATAGATAGATAGAGGTTGTGGGATCCTCCGGCGAGGCCCGGACCCCCTCGTGGTGTGCTGTAGTCAGGTCGGTGTGTGATCAGGTTGTTTGGTGTGTTTGATCGCTCGCCATACCCTGCCGTGAATGGGGATTGGAAACAGCCGGGACCCCTCTGAGTAATGGCCGGAGCCGTGTCCTCGTCTCCCCTCGGCCTGCCTCTCTCAACCCCGCCTCGGCCCCCGGCCCAGCGGGCCAGCGTGCAGAGGTGCTGCAGAGGCACACCGGAGGCTGGAGGGGAGTCTGCGTTTGATGCTACCTCCTGGCCCCCGCGATTCACAGCTGGTCATTTGTTTTGCTTTATGTAGCGCGGCGTGAGCACCGCCACAGCCCCTCTGATCACCTTAAACATGCACACCGGTGTGTGAAAGCACCGCACAGACGCACAGACAGGCAGGCAGACAGGCAGGCAGGCAGGCAGGCAGGCAGGCAGACAGGCAGGCAGGCAGACAGGCAGGCAGGCAGGCAGACAGGCAGACAGGCAGACAGGCAGACAGGCAGCACGCCATTCATCCCTGGGCCCGATGCAGGCAGACAGGCAGGCAGGCAGGCAGGCAGGCAGACAGGCAGGCAGACAGGCAGACAGGCAGGCAGGCAGACAGGCAGGCAGGCAGGCAGGCGGACAGGCAGGCAGGCAGACAGGCAGGCAGGCAGGCAGACAGGCAGGCAGGCAGGCAGACAGGCAGGCAGGCAGGCAGACAGGCAGGCAGGCAGACAGGCAGACAGGCAGGCAGCACGCCATTCATCCCTGGGCCCGATGCAGGCAGACAGGCAGGCAGGCAGGCAGACAAGCAGGCAGACAGGCAGACAGGCAGGCAGCACGCCATTCATCCCTGGGCCCGATGCTCCACATCATAGATATACCCAGTCCCCTGATTGCTCTTCCCCTAGGTGGCCTTAGGTGGGGAGGGAGAGAGGGAAGGAGAGAGAGAGAGAGAGAGAGGGAGAGAGAGAGAGAGAGGGAGGGAGGGAGGGAAAGAGGGAGGGAGGGAGAGGGAGAGAGGGAGAGAGGGAGGGAGAGAGAGAGAGAGAGAGAGAGAGAGAGAGAGAGAGAGAGAGAGAGAGAGAGAGGCCCCTGTCTGCTTGCCAGTCTGTGAGGGGGGAAGATGAACACAAGCCCTTTGGGGTAGATTGAAAGTCTCCCACTGAATAAAAGTCGTGACCCAGCTCCGGATTGTTGGGGAGATTAAAAGTCCAAGTTTATGATGCTATTCATTTGTCAGAGTTCCGTGATTGATTTGGGCTCTAAACCCTTTTTAAGTGCAGCGGCATCACGCCACACCATGCCGGTGTCCGGTGTCCGTCACATTAACCCAAAAAGAGAGACAGGGGCTCATAGTTCAGCCGCAATTCATTTGCTCTTTTTTGCAATTCAACATACTTGGAATTGAGGCCATGTTTTCCTTTCACAGTCTTTTAAACACACATTTATTTTTTTTAGCACCCTTGTCCTTCCGCGTTACGTACACGTCAGAATGTCTTTCATCCGCTCTCTTTCACGGCCGACAGCCCTACGTGCGCTTCTCCGTTCTGTAGACAGACATCGTCCGACACACGAGAAGTGACTTGGAATCAAACGGCCGGAGATCTCTGCGCTCCAAAGTAACGCACAGTAATGTCTACATTGTGTTAGTCCCCCTGTGTCGTCCTCTGTGAAGACTCCGTAAAGAGTCAACGTTATTTCGATAGGCCCCGGCACGTGTCCCCCTTGTTCTCTGATCCCCTGAAGGTCACAGTCGAAAAGGCTCCGTCGTAAAACTTTTATTAGGAGGTAGAGACATGCAGGAACCCCACAGCGTCGAGGCCCTCTGAGCCATAATTGCTTGACACCCTTCTGCTTAATGCACACAGACACAGGGGGGGGAGGTGTGAGGTGACGTGTCTGCGTGCGTATGTGTGTATGCCGAGTAGTAGCGGCACTCAGCGTGAGATGTCGACTCAGTCGGGTTCACGTGGCGCACCGTCCGGTCGGATGACGTCGTCGACCAGACCTCGTCCTCCTCCATTGTCCTCCGCCGTCGGGGGCCGCAGATGGGATGCCTGGTGTTAGGGCTTTTGTTGCCTCCATGCTTGTCGTTCGTTCCTTCCTTTTATGATCCCAATCTCCCCGGTCTATTCCCGTACAGACCGTGCGATTGTCTGGGCGAACAAAAAACCTCAGCTCCCGAGCGGGCGGCCTCATTGAAGCCGGCCGACACTGTACGAACATTTTTTTTTTACTCTGCCCATTCAGGCGCTCGGAAAGGGCAGCTCTCAATAATACCTCCTCTTTTCAATGCACGGCCGGCAACAAAAGGAAACACATTGGAGAGGACCAAAACACAAAATAAAGACTGTCGAGATGCCAAGGACTTTATGGCACCTGTGTTTTTTTGTTGTTGTTGTTGTTTGTTGCTTTGTCTCTCGTTCATAATGAATAACCCCCCCCGCCCCCTTTCCCTTTATTGTCTGTGTCTCTCTCCCTGGGTATGGGCGGAGCCGAGGGAGGCAGGCAGCTCGTAGGGGGAAGAGTAATAGGAGAGACAGGTGGGGACATATGCTGGCGCAGACATGCCCCTATACTTCCTCTCCATCATTCTCTCCGTTTACCCACTGCTGAGACACATCTGGGGCCAGGTGGCATCCAAACATGTTGTCAGCGTGTCGCTGGAACTGCCTTAATGGCTTGAGCCATTCTAACTGACAAGATGGAAAAACAGACATGGCAGTGTCTCACTCAGCCTCTTTATCTTGTGGTTTATCCACCACTGTTTGGTTGATAACAGAGAGGGCCCCAGTCAGACGTTCCATGCTTTAGACGCTCTTCCGCTTCCCTGCGTAGTATAGTCCTTGTGCTGGTCGGGAGCGTCAGGATTTTTCTTCTGAAAAATAGAGCAGATTTAACAAATACGTACATAGACATTCTCATTCTCTTTTTCTGTCCGTACACACATGCGTGCGTGGACACACACACACACACGCGCGCGCAGATGCGCATGCACACGCACACACACATGCACACACACACACACACACACACACACACACACAGACACACACACACGCGCGCGCAGATGCGCATGCACACGCACACACACATGCACACACACACACACAGACACACACACACACACACACACACAGACACAGACACACACACACACACACACACACACACACACAGACAGACACACACACACACACACACACAAGCTAAATCAGTGAACAGGGGAGGTTTCTTAAATAACAGATAAAAGTTATGTTTTTATGAGTCCTAATGAGTTCCGCTCCCCAGACGAGAGGGAAGATTTTTAATTGACAAGGCAGCCAGATTGCACACACTTCAAGAAATACGGGCTGCGGCCTCCTTCGAGACTCGACAGTTACATAACAGCTTCCAGGTACATCCTTTAAAAGAGGTCGGAGAAAAATGGGGGAGATTAGTTTTTGTTTGTGATGAAGGGTGGGAAAACGCGCGATGACTCAGAAGAGTTATGAGTAGTATCTGGAAGAGGAGGGGACTGTGAACCGCCGTACGTTGAGAAGTGAGAAGTGCACTCATGCTTAATTAACACAGAGTTCAAGAACCGCTGGCTTCATCCATTACAGAGATGGGCAGGCGGAAGCTCCTTTAATTGGGGATGAGGACGAAAAACAATTGGGCTGGATAGATGGGTCATGCGTTAAGGTCAACATTTCTCATCGAAAAACTCCAATCCTCCCCTTACAGCGAGATTAACTTAGTCACGGCTTCATTTTCACATTATGGGCTCCGCGATTATGAGTTTAGAGTTTTTAAGCTATAATTCCTAAATTCTCAATTTTCCCCTTCGCCTACATCGTTGTATTTTTGAATTTGTTCTGGTTTGGAATTATCGAAGCGTTGTCGCGGAGAGACCAGGATGTGAGCTGAAGGTGGGTTGGCTCAGGTAGGCGGTATAGATTTCTTCATTGATCCCAGCATTATGTTGTGATCTTCATTATACTTCTTTCATATAATGGTGCAGTCTCGTTAACACCGCTCCCGGCTCTCTGTGAGGGAAAGACACAATCATTTCCATTTAGAAAGCGATGAAATTAGTTTGATTTATCACTATCTTTTATCCATTTTCCTTTAAATGTTTAATTCATCTGATGAAACACAGATGGAATGTTAAGTACTTCTTAACACCTAAAAAAAAGATTAGGTAGAATGATTATTATGTTATTGTTTAAAGAAGTGTGCCTGTCGAAATCCGATTGCCAGAGCTGTTCCACAGTGTTAAAGATGGCTTCTCTCTTCTTCCACAGACAAACCAATTCTAAATCCCAAATCATCTAATTGCACCTCAGAGTGCTAATAAATATTGTTATGAATTATTCAGGCCATGAGTGGGCTGATGACACAGAAACGGCTGAGCGGAATTCAAAGCACTTCAAATTAGAAAATGGAAAGTGGACTAAAATTCCTTGAAATCTGAAGTAATGAAAGTTACATGGAAAATGAAGACAATCTGCACTTTCTTTACAAGAATGTTGGAGCGGTGGACGCAGGACCTGACCACCCCGAGTAGAGGTGCAGAAAACTGTACTTAAAAATGCTTAAAAACACAAAAACAACTTAACCTTTCTCAGGACACTGGATTCCGGACATTGATAACCAGATTCGCAACGTTTATTTTGTATGTAGATGATTGGCTTTATTCTGTTTACAAATGTACAAACCAAATGTCCCCATCTCCTGACCTATTATATCACTTACTGCACTTTTATTTTTATTAATAATATTTTACCCTTTGAATGTCACCTTTGTAGCCAATTTGGAAACAGTGCTACTGACCCAAGGCAGCAGACTCCTAATTAGGGTGTATACTAGCAGACATTGAACTAGTCTTATTGTGGGCGGCATGCACAGTGCGGTTTCCCCTCCTGTTGCTTCCGCCACCTACCCAACGTACATAATATATGACAGCGAAATGAAATATCCTCCATTAGTGGTTTCTGCAGATGACAGACATTTTTTTCTCTTAAAGAAATAACTGTTTATTTGAAGTCTCCCTCATTGTAAGCCTTCTTGTTTCTATTGTGTCACGTCATGCATACCGATTCAGATGTCACCCATGTTTCCGCTGCGCTGCGAGCTTTCTAACCCCCTGGCTTCGTGGCTGTGGGTCCGCAGGGGGGGGGGGGGGGGGGGCGTCGGGGATCAGACTGTGGTTGTGGCCGCCCCGGCGTACCGAGCCTGTCTGCCCAGCGCTGCTGTTCTGTTCCACTACTGAGCCCCACTAATGACCGCGCCTCAGACCGGGTCTCATTAAGACTAACTGACACCAGGAAACAGGCCCGCGGTGGGCGTGATTAGATTAAAAGTTCAGACGAGCCTTTGGTCTGTGTAATTTGTGGAGCTCGGTGATACACAAATAAACAAACGTAGAGCACTTTAAAAACAGCCCCCCTAATGAGCTTGTTAAGACTTTGGGATAAGTAATATCGGTGTGGTGGCCTTGGGTAGGTAGCATCTGTGTGTACAGGAGTAGGGAGGGAAGGAGGCTGGGAGGGAGGGAGGGATGGAGGGAGGGAGGAGGAAAGAAGGATGGAGAAAATTAGGTGATATGAGATATGAGTTTGTCGCTGGATGTCCTTGTTAGCGTAATATGGGTATTTGTTGACAAGTAATGAAGGGGTCACTGAGACTAGCTTTTTAAGTCCCGCTGATTTGGGGATGAAATTGAAATGTTCCAGAGGCGTTTGTTGTTGCTTGGCTAATGAGATTTGAGAACAAGCTGCTACAGTCTGATGCCAGCGTGTGGCGATGTGGTGTCTTCATTGTGACCAACCGACTTCATTGTGACCAACCGAGTTTTTCACAACGCTTTTTCTCCACAAATGCCACCTGCCCACTCAGCCATTGTCACAAATAGCGACAGTTACGAAAATACACTCTAGTTCTGTATGTAACACCTTGTAACACACTACTACTTACAGTACACGCCAGCCAAGTCCTGTTCACTTACCGTATCAATTATGCTTTTAATCACTCTCTGTCTACACAAACGATGATCTATACATGATCCCTGATCCAGTGCAGTATGATCAAAGTGCATGTCAACAACACTCTGTTGAGTAAATGTTGCTATAGAATATATATAGAGATTTCGCCTTTTTTTTCACTAGATATGTAGCTGTCCTTACGTTGTGTTTTCATGGCTCATGCATGTGACACGATGACATCTAAGTGACGATTAGCATTGATACCGTCCTCAAAATGTCTCCTCTAAAGCGAGAGCAGCGGCAGCATCCACCGGCTCTGTGACACTTTCTCCTTTTTTTTTTTTTTTGCGCAACAGTTAACATCCATTAATCGTCATATTTGTCAAAGCGTCTGTGCTAGATGGATTTCTGTTTCTCCTTTCACACTCCCCCACTAAGTGAAGTTCCCCATGTGGTGATCTCAGCCGTCGGGTAATCAGATTAAAGTGAAATTCCTCCCCTTTAATATTCCCTCCTTTAAAGCTGTAATTTGTTCCTTGCTGTCTGCAGACAGTCACGGAGGGAGGGAAGGCAGTTAACCCTGTCTGCGTTGTCATGGCTGCACCGCTGTGCTAGGCGCTCCGGTTCCATGTCTGCGTTGGATGGACGGGTGGATGAGAAGTGTGTGCGTGTGCGTGTGTACGTGCGTGTGTGTGTGCGTGCATCTGTGTGTACATGTGTGCGCGTGCGTACTGTGTGCTAGGCGCTCCGGTTCCATGTCTGTGTTGGATGGACGGGTGGATGAGAAGTGTGTGCGTGTGTACGTGCGTGTGTGTGTGCATCTGTGTGTGCATGTGTGCTTGCATGTGTGTCTATGCGTGCGTGCGTGCGCGTGTGTGTACGTGCGCGTTCGTGTGCAAATACGTGAGGTTTCTCCTCCATCCGAGCGGGTCTCTCTAGTCGTTTCCATGACCGGAGCGACCCTAGCGACCATAGCAACGCAGCTAAAGGACCTTGATGGTAGAACGAATTCTACAGGAACCTGTATCACTATCGCTCTCTCTTTCAGGAGAGAAGCCCCACTAGATCTCCTTCCCACTCCAGGATGTTTTTCCGAGCACAACCAACCGTACACAACGTGATTCATTTTGGATGCCAGAGCCAACATTAAAACCCCCCCCGAAATAAACTCCAACACTCCTCGCGTGTGGAAAAGACCCTGCGAGGTGGGAACCGAACGAACGGCAGACGAAACCCGAACGGCGGTTGTTTCTGTTTCCTTTGGCTCCGTGCCTCCCGACCGCCCACTGAGAAGAAATCAAAGGGCCCCGGTTGGGCCCACTTACAGTGTGCTGGTGCTGTGTGTGTGTGTGTGTGTGTGTGTGGTGTGTGTGTGTGTGTGTGTACCGACGCTGTGCTGCTCTGTGGAAGGGGGGCCCTGGCCCCTTCGGCCCCTGGTTCCGTGCCTGTCAGCAGACCCACTCTCCCTGGGAGACCCACTCTCTCCAGGCCAGGCCCGGTTCCCCCCCCCCCCCCCCCCCCCCTGTTCCAAGTGCAGGTCCAGGGTGGCCCGGGCCCGGCTCTGAGCCGCTGGAGAACACCTGGAGGCGCCTCCGCCACGCCGCCGCTCTCTAATCCCAAACAAACACAACACTGCCCACCAGACGCAGGGATGAGAGAGAGAGAGAGAGAGAGAGAGAGAGAGAGAGGGAGGAGAGGTAGGAGAGGGAGGACAGGAGAGACGGAGGAGGGAAGAGAACAAACAAGACAGAGAGCAATAATACACCCAGCCCCCCCCACACACACACCCCCTCAAAAAAAAAAAAAGTGGACAAATGTAGACATGCACTGTGTACAGTACGCAAACACACACAGACACTGTATACACACGCATAGAACTACATTGTGTACACATACGGTATAGACGCACAAAACACAAACATCGCAATACTCGTGTTACACGGCAGAGAGTGGGAGAGGGCAGGTCTCTCTCTCTCTCTCTCTCTCTCTCTCTCTCTCTCCCCCTTCTACCCACTCGGTCTCTCCTTGTCTCTCTCTCTCTCTCTCTCTCCCTTCTTCCCCCTCGGTCTCTCCTTGTCTTAATCTCTCTCTCTCTCTCTCTCTCTCTCTCTCTCTCTCTCTCTCCCTTCCTCCCCCTCGGTCTCTCCTTGTCTCGCTCTCTCTCTCTCTCTCTGTGGTGAATTGGCGGAATGGGGCGTTGTGTATTGGCACAAAGGCCTCCCACTCGCCTCGGAAGGCCCACTCCCACTGGCCCTGCATTACCCGCTAGCTTCCCTCCCACTGTGTCCTGGCTCTGAATCATTAACTCTGACAAAAGGCTTTTTCTATGTGAGCGATCGCCGGGCAGCAACTCTGCGAGGAACCCCAATGCTATCTCACCTTTGGATAATTACCTGTGTGTGTGTGTGTGTGTGTGTGTGTGTGTGTGTGTGTGTGTGTGTGTGCGTGTGTGTATGTAGATGACCTCTAGACTGTTGCCGGTGGCCCAGCAACACCACTGTCAGCATTTGGGGGGAGGGGGAGTGGGGGAGGGGGGGGGCGGGGGGCACACGGCCGTCGGCTTCAAAATAGCTCTCGGAACCACAGCAAAAAATACAGACAAGGACATTAGGAAACATATTGAGTGACTCCGTTTTTTTCCCGCCGCCGCCGTTAGCGCGCCGCGACACGGTCGACACGCGAACGGAAAGGCGAAGACAGGGCACGGCGAAGCAACAGGGACGCTCGTGCGGAAGTGTGCCGTGTGAGGTAAAAAAAAAAAAAAAAAACACCCTCCCTCCGGGAGTTGGGTGTTATCTCTTAACTTTTTTGTTTGGGCCTGATGCGGGCTCTGTGGCGGTTGGTGTCCTAGTGGCCCACTCCAGTCACCATCAACAACCCGCTGTCCTCCTGGGTCCCCTCCCGACCTGACTTAATCAGACCAAACGCAGCCCACAAATAGCTAGAGGCACCATATGGTTCTCACCAAGACGTTCTTACCTGCCTCATTTCTGTGAAGTGAACACCTTAAAACCGCACAGACAACTCACCCTCCTTCTTCTCTCTCTTTCTTCTCTCCGTTGACCTCGAAAGAGCAACGCTACAGTTGCAGGAAGAGCTAGCTTACGGTACACGGTCGTGTATAATCACCGTAGAACCGCGCTCTACACCCCAGGGTAGATGTCCGCCTATACTATATATACAGTACTATAGCGGTAGACGGCAGAGGCCGAACGCAGAGCGACCAATTTAGCCATAGGAGTCGGAGGCGGCTCCTGTTGATAAATCAGCTCTGTGTGCCGAGTGGCTAGCTCGCTCGCGCGCGCATCTCGTGGCGTCGTGGGTGGAGCTGCAGCTCGTGGGAGGAAAGATCTATAAATGTTTGTCGTATATTGTGTCAGAAGCAGTGTAATTGTTGCCCATTAAATCAGCGGGGGGGGGGGGGGGGGGGGGTGTCCGGCGGGGGTAGCTTTGATGAAACACCGCGATGCCTTCAGCAGCAGGGTCAGCAGGCTGGGGACCACCCGGGTGATTTAAGGCTCGAGTCGCTGGTTAATAGTTAATGAGAGGACGGCGTACGGGGGGTGGGGGGGTGGGTGGGGGGGTGGGTGGGGGGGCGGGAGGCAGAGGGGGGCCTTTGGATGGCTTCCAAAGACCAGCCCTGACTGCACGGCACGGGGGCCAGCACTGAGACACTTCTCCAGAGGGGGTGGTGGAGAGAGAGAGAGAGAGGTAGGAGAGAGGAAAGGTCTAATCACATTGTTGAATTAAAGAAGGTGGTCTCTCTTTCTCTCTCTCTCTCTCTGTCTCTCTCTTTGTCTCTCTCTCTTTCTCTTCCCCTCTCTCTTGCTCTCTCTCTTTCTTTCTCTGCCGTCTTCGGCTCCACAGCTGCCGATGTTCACATACAGTACACGTATGCACATATATATACACACACACACACACACACACATACTGTACACATACACATTACACACACACACACACACACAGGCAGAGTTAAACAGACACACACAACGCAAACAGATTAAAGCACACACCCACCCACCCACCCACACACACCACACACACACACACACACACACACACACACACACACACACGCACACACACACACACACACACACACACACACACGGACACATCCCCTCTGTGCGCGGTTCCTGTGCTTACTTCTGCACACAGACGGCTCATCTCCTCCGCTGTCCCAGCCCTCCAGATTTACGGCTGTCCCCGCCGCCTCTGCAACTTGTTCCCCTCACTTTTTGTCCCGTTGTTCATCATTTTTCCATTTTTCAGGCCCGCTCGCGTCGAAACCATAAATCAGGACTTCTCGGTACCTTGTCATTCAGCCATTTCCTGGGGGGAAAATGTTTCTTTTTTTTTTTTTTAAGAAAGGGGATAAAACGAGAGGCTTTACACTATATACACACACACACACGCGCGCGCACGCCGCGCACATCGCAGCAGGAGCCTGCAGCAGCTTACGGGGGGTTGCTGTAGCGTGCCCTTCCATCCATAACTAAAGCTGTGTGCCGAATGATAAGTGAGTGTGAATCAAGGATACATTAGTCAGCTGAGGTGTCTGAGGCAGAAAAAAGTCATTAGTCACCAGTCATTATTACCACAGGTGTTTGGCTAATGCATAAAGTGGCCATTTATCTGAGCGCGCTGCTGCAACAATCCTTCCCCTCGGTTCATAAGGTGTCCCCGGGTTTGTTAGGAACCCTCTGTGTTTCACTGTCCCAACTTTAATGCTCACGGAGCTGAAATAGAAGAAGCCAGATAGTGGGTGTTGGTTGTTCTGGCGAGCTGGGCTAGAACAATGTTCCTGTACCCTGTTAATGTTGTTTCATTACGGGCAGGAGGATTTAGTAAGCCCTGTGCCCTGCAGAGGTGACAATAAATTAGAGCTGGCCAAATGAGACAGCGCGAGTGTGTCCGTGTGTGTGGGTGGGTGTCTGTGTGTCTGTGTGCTTGTGTCTGTGTGGCTGTGTGTGTGTGATTGTGTGAGTGTGTGTGTGTGTGTGTGTGTGTGTATGTGTGTGTGTGTGTCAGTGTTTGCCTGCTTGTGTGCGTATGTGTGTGCGCATACTTGTGTGCATTCATGCGTGCGTGCGTGTGTGTGTGTGTGTGTATGTGTTGATAGTGTGTATGTTTATAGTGTACTGTGTGTGTGCGTGTGTGTGTGTGTTTTTATAGTATACTGTATGTGTGTGTGTGTGTTTATAGTATACTGTATGTGTGTGTAGTGTCTTATGAGAGAGCTACAGAGACAGCGAAAAAAAAAGGAAGTCCAAGAGCTACGGTACAGAGAGAGACTCTCTGGGGTTTGGAGCGAACGCTCATTAAGGCCTTCTATAGCACAGAGATCTCATCCCTCACACTCCCCGTGTCTGCCTCCACTACGCTCTGCTTCCTCATTGAATCTTCTCTCCTCTCTCTCCTCTCTCTCCCCTCTGTCTCTTCTCTCTCTCTCCTCTCTCTCCCCTCTGTCTCTTCTCTCTCTCTCCTCTCTCTCCCCTCTGTCTCTTCTCTCTCTCTCCTCTCTCTCCCCTCTGTCTCTTCTCTCTCTCTCCTCTCTCTCCCCTCTGTCTCTTCTCTCTCTCTCTCTCCTCTCTCTCCTCTCTCTCCCCTCTGTCTCTTCTCTCTCTCTCCTCTGTCTCTTCTCTCTCTCCTCTGTCTCTTCTCTCTCTCTCCTCTGTCTCTTCTCTCTCTCCTCTGTCTCTTCTCTCTCTCTCCTCTGTCTCTTCTCTCTCTCCTCTCTCTCCCCTCTGTCTCTTCTCTCTCTCCTCTCTCTCCTCTCTCCCCTCTGTCTCTTCTCTCTCTCCTCTCTCTCCCCTCTGTCTCTTCTCTCTCTCCTCTCTCTCCCCTCTCTCTCTCCTCTCTCTCCCCTCTCTCTCTCCTCTCTATCCCCTTTGTCTCTTCTCTCTCTCCTCTCTCTCCCCTCTGTCTCTTCTCTCCCTCCCTCCCTCCTCCCTCCAGCCATTCTGGTAGCTCCTGCTCCTCTCAGCTCTGTGTGTGTGTCTGTGTGTGTGTGTGTGTGTGTGTGTGTGTGTGTGTGTGTGCGTGCGTGCGTGTGCGTGTGTCTGTTCACGCGTGTGTGTCCATGTGTGTGTGTGTGTGTGTGTACGTGCTTGCATGTGTGGGAGTGGGAGTGTGTATGTGAGTGTGTATGTGAGTGTGTGTGTGTGTGTGTGTGTGTGTGTGTGTGTGTACGTGCTTGCATGTGTGGGAGTGTGTGTGTGTGTGTGTGTGCGTGTACACGGGTGGCAGCTGTGACGTTATCCCTTACCCAGACACTGAGCCCGCCTGTCGACCTGATTACCAGCGGCCCGCCAAGTGTCTGACCCGCAGGATGGCAGTGTCAGCCTCGGTAACAGTGGCGGTGGTGGGAGCAATCTTCCGGCCCCTGGCCCTGCGTCTAACGGGCCGACCCGGCGTGATCGATGGCCTCCACACCTGTGGATCTCTGCAGCTCGGTGACCACACACACACACACACACACACACACACACCACACCGCCCTCCAGGCTGACAGCCACCACACTTCTTAGGACCTCAAAGCGTCATACCTCCACACAGGCATAAACACACACACATAAGCTTGAGACGGGCAAATGCGAGAGAAGAGGATGTATTTTAGATTAGATTAGATTAGATTAGATTAGATTAGATTAGATTAGATGCAACTTTATTGTCATTGCAGAGTACAAGTACCAGACAAGGAAATGCAGTAACGGGCGTGTTTAGGCTTGTGTTCTGTCCTCTGTGGGCTGAGTGGGTAGAGCGTCGCGCTAACAAACGCTTAGGTTGCGGGTTCGATTCGCGCTGCGACCGTATCTACTGAAAAAACGGACGCGCTCACTGCAATGTAAATCGCGTTGGATAACAGCGTCACTTATAGCAACGTATGCCATCGTATGAGCTCCTCGACCTCAACGCTTTACCTATAGAGAGGGCCTAACGGCCGCTGTTTCATCCAGACAGTTGATCGATAAGATGGTGATTTAGTAATAAACCGGGACCACCGAATAGATTTGTTTTCCCGCATCGCCGAGATAAAGTGTCTATTATTGCGGCGGGTCGTTATTACCCTGACTTTCAGCGCTGAAGCACCGCTGCCGACGAATAAAGTAATCCAGGTGACAGGCGTACATGCGGAAGTCGACGGAGCGTTGTTATCGTGTTTTTGGCGTCTGAACGCCCCGCCGTGTCGCCTCTCTGGTGGCTGCTGAACGGCGGTTTTATTTCTTTTTCCGCTTTGTAGTTTTCTCCTTCATCGGCTATTCACGTCGACGTCTCCACGTGGAAGGTTATCTACAGAGTGTTGGCGTTGTCAGATCACACACGCGTGACTTTAATATGATCCTACAGAAGTAGGTTGCGTAAGCGAAGACTGAACCGAGGCTCTCCTTGGTCTGTGTACCTTTTTTTTTTTTCACACACACCCCCCCCTCTCCCACCTCACCACCACCCCTCCACCCCCCACCTCCCCACACATACACTCCCCCCCATCCCTGCGTTTGATCTTTTCAAAACTCCCCGTTTGTCCTTTGGAGAACCAAGGTTACTGTGTCCATGCGTCTCCCAGAGCAGGAGGAGATCTGTCAACAAACTTCTGAGGACTTTCTCACTTGGCAAACTTAAAGGGGGGGGGGGAGTAGCTCTCGCGGATGTGTCCCAGGAGGTAATCAAGCTCCTTCTCCCCCCCCCCCCCCAGCCCCCCCTCCCCAACCTGCTATCTTTAAACAGACTAGATAAAGGAGGGGCCAGGTCACGGCAGCAGAGCACAGGTATTCGGCAGGAAAAAGTTCACCGTATTGATGTGCTGAAAAGGTTTGCGACTTCACAGAGGAAGGAACCCGTCAAACTCCAAGGCTTGATACCTGCAAAAGGTACCCCAAAGGGAGCCAGGTTAGCGCCAGGAGATATTGACTTGCCAAGAAGATTGCTCTCTATCGCTCTGTCTCCCTCTCTCTTTCCCTTCTCTCTCTCTCCTGCTTTTGTGTGAAAGGATAAATGACTTGCTTCTTCACTGGAGACTAATGATCCACCAATGTCTCTCTGTCTTGGCACTGTGAGTGGAGAAGAGCTTTGATGATGGAGGATTGCGGCAGACACATAAAAGCTGGAGGGGCCCCCCGAGACGATCCCCATCCCTCACGCTACTTAGTTATGTGTTCCACTGTTATCACTATGGTAACCCATAGTTATTTCATTTCATCGTCGCCGCCAAAGTTCAAGCTCAAGGCGGAGCCTAGCGAGAGTTGTCTCTGCTTTCTTTCCCCCGTCTTCTTCTTTTTATTTTTTCCTCTCTCTCTCTCTCTCTCTCTCTCTCTCTCTCTCTCTTTCTCTCTCTCTCTCCTTCTCTGTCTGGCTGCCTATGTCTCGTTCTCTGTCTGTCTTTTTCTCTCTCTATGTCTCTCTCCTTCTCTCTCTCTCTCTCTCTCTCTCTCTCACTCTCTCTATCGTTCTCTCGGAGTTGCGTAGAAGCTTTTCTATGCTGGCGTCCTTCTCTAATATTTATGAGAAGTTAAATGATTTTGAAAATACCCTTTCTGTCTCCCCTTATGAATAAACTAGTTGACGAT
Organism: Nansenia antarctica; assembly: GCF_963989245.1. Taxonomy (NCBI): domain Eukaryota; kingdom Metazoa; phylum Chordata; class Actinopteri; order Argentiniformes; family Microstomatidae; genus Nansenia; species Nansenia antarctica. The sequence continues at coordinate 56,502,514 of NC_137675.1, read as the reverse complement.
CAAACATGTTGGAGTGGTAAGCCGTGGATGATGTTTGAATACATTGGGAAAAGCAATATAGTGCCTTGCTTTGTATTTTACTCATCTTCTACGAAGTCCTTTATGGAAGGATATATCATGTGAAAGGTCAAGGTATTGAGCTGCGGACACACAGAATTGTATATAAGTATATCTCTCTGATCTTTGTGTTTCGTAGTGAGTCATGCTCCAAGTCCCACTTCAAGTGAAGAGTTTCTTCTTTAATGAATGGCTCTTTTAAAAGCACGTTGTGGAATTTCAACTGCATTATTTAGCTACAGTAACTACCGTTCCAAGCTATTAAGGGCAAGAAAGGAAACTTTACACTTACACTTACATGCAAAAATGGAAGAGCCTTTTCCCTCATGTCTCTGATTTTCTTTTGGTACTTTCTCATCGTAGCGTACCACACTTTGATTTGACTTGATTTGATTTGAGGCCTGCCACTTTTCATCTGAGTTGAGCCTCCACTCAAGACCAGTCGGTAGAGAGACAGACTTCTCTGGGTGACGGGGGGGGGGGTTGATAAATATTTAAAACTTTCAAAATACTTTTTTTTATTTTGTAATTACTGATGTTTGCTTTATGCTAATGTAGCATA
>NC_137675.1:56471895-56491895 GCF_963989245.1 Nansenia antarctica | reverse complement strand
TCCTCCTCCTCCTCCTCCTCCTCCTCCTCGTCCTCTTCTCTCCTCCTCTCCCTCTCTCTTTGCCGGTTTCACAGCCTAGTTTTCTTTTTTTTCCCTCAACCTTGTGTGCAGGTTGTGTCTTGACAGAAGGGAAAAACCACGCCGCCGCTCTCCGGCTCCGCTTCCCGACCCACTGTGAGTATTCTCATGCTAATTTTTCGCTTCGGCTCCCGTCCTCCCCTCCGTCGTCGGAGGTTTATCCTTTTTTTATTCTCTCTCTCTCTCTCTCTCTCTCTCTCTCTCTGTCGGCTTTCTGTTTTTTTTCATGTTTTCTTTCTCTCTCGACCGCCACGCTCAGAACGCAGCGACGGAAAGGGGGAGAGGAAAGGAGGAGGAGGAGGAGGGAGGAGGAGGAGGGGAGAGATGGAGAAGGGAGAGAGAAAGAGAGGGGGGAAGAAAAAGAAAAAAGGGAGAGAGAGAGAGAAGGGAGAATGGAAGAGCGAGAGAGACGGTGTGCTTGCCGAGGACTCCTCGCTTCTTCTTCTTCTTCTTCTGCTGCTTCGGAGGTGTTTCTCGGAGAGAGAGAGAGAGAGAGAGAGAGAGAGAGAGAGAGAGAGAGAGAGAGAGAGAGAGAGAGAGAGAGGATGGTGGAATTGCTGAAGGGGGGGCGGTTGGAGGGGGGCGGGTCTTGATTATTTTTTTCCGTGAGCCGTTTGATAGTCCTCTCGGAATGATTCGGAGGTTGGTGACAAGCATGAAGCGGCTCTTCAGAGAGCTGGCCAGCTGAAACGCAAAAAGAGTCTCTCTTTTAAGCCAAAGTTCTGAATATTCACTCACTTTTCATGTTCACGGCTTCCTCCGTGGTGTTGGTGTTGGTGTTGTTGTTGTTGTTGTTGTTGTTGTTGTTGTTAGGGTTTGCTGCCTCCCCGGTGTTCCTGTCATCACTACAGTAGGGGGTCACGCTGTCATCTCTACAGGGAAGAGAGATTAGATAGGGAGAGTTAAAGGATGCCTCCGTTTGGCTGTTTATATTTGTTTATCCACATGTTATCTATCTACAGTATGGGTGAGTGTGTGTGTGTGTGTGTGTGTGTGTGTGTGTGTGTGTGTGTGCGTGTGTCCGTGTATGTGTGTGCATGAGTGTGTGTATGCGTGTGCGTGCGTGTGTGCATTTGTGCGTGTGTACAGTGTTAAGTCCTCATCGACAGTAATGTTGTGTTTATAAAGCGTTTAGAAACAGTTAACAAACAAACCGTTTATTATTCGTTCATAAATCGTGAGAAACAGTTCCAACTCATTGGAGGGAATTCAGTATTGGTGTTGTTTGGTGTTGTGTGTATACTGTACTTATGATTTGCATAACCAAATGTTATATCATGATAAACCCCATTCACATCATGCATTCAGCATATCCAATGTGTGTGTGTGTCTGCATGTGTGCCTGTGTATGTACAGTACATGCGTGGTTGCCTGAGCGTGCACGTGCGTGTGCGTGTGTGTGTGTGTGTGTGCGCACGCTCGCATCCAGCCATGCATGTGTGCTTGTGTGTGCAGAGGTCAGGAAGCTACTCTCCGCTGTGTCCATCTCCTCATGCTGTCCATGGTCTGAGGGGCACGATGAGTCCGCCCACGCACATGTGTGTGTGTGTGTGTGTGTGTGTGTGTGTGTCTGGTCCAGATGACGAGTGGGTGTGCACGGCGTGTGGGCCGAGATCGACAGCGGGCGCTGCCCTCCACCGCCATGCCCGGGCTAACGGGCGCGCGGGTCAGCGGGGGGGTCGGGACGCCGACACGGCGGCGGGAGACGTGTGACACACCACAACAAACAACCCTCTCTCCCCTCGACGCGGAGAAGAAAGACTCCCCCCCCCCCCCCCCCCCCCGCTCTGACTCACCCCCGAAAACACACTGTAGAACAAGGACGTACGTAGACGACCGTTGACGAACGTGTTCCAAAAAGCAGACAGACGGTTCTGCGGCGGTAGGGGGTATGATGAAATGCGTAGGGACGCTCTGTTGCGGTGGCATGTTCAGATGGCAGAGAGAGAGAGAAACAAATGGATCTGAAGATGTGCAATTAGGCAGCATCCAGAGATAAGCATCTGGCGCGGTGAGGATGGCTTGAGGATTACCATCTCGGTCCCATTTTTTGGAGACGATGATGAAGCTCAGAATGTATTATCTCACCCCCCCAAAAAAGAACTCTCGCGAAGGCTCATGACCAGGGGTTTGTCCCTTCGACTCGTCGATGATTTATCAAACGTCGTCGCACGTCTTTATTGGTTCATTCCCACGTGACCCCCCCCCCCGTTAAGTAAAGAGTACAAGGCTGATTAATGATGGTGAGGTGTAATGCGTGCCTTCAATATCCAAGCAGGCCTTCCCCCTTTTCTTGTGGGCCCTTATGAAAATGAATAGTCAACACGAATGCCTGGAATGATAGCAGAGGGCCCACGCTTTTCGAAAGTGAGCCGATAAAAATGAGAACCATTCCGCCAATTACAGAAGATTAGGTTACCCTCCACCGATCTGAATCCTCAAATCCCTCCTGTTTGTACAGCTCCGCTCGCGGAATGGAATTCAGCCACCGAGATCTGGGCAGAATGGCAATAAAAAAAAGATGGTACAAAGTTTTTTTGGGGTTGTTGTTGGGGCTGAGAACTATGTGGTAAAAATAGCTCGGCGGAATTAAAGCACATGGCAATTGATGTAGCACCGTACTGCACTCGGCTGTAATTAGCTATGTAACAGAGGTTGTCAGACGGAAGGAGGGCAGAGCTGACTACCCTGCCGTAGTTAACACACTTGAAAGTCTAGCATTTATCCTGTCATCCTGGCCTTCCTGGGCGCTTTTGTGGCTTTCATTGCTGTGTTTAATCCAGACCTCATCCTATAGATCCAGTCAAATGCTTTTAGTACAGTTTTTTTTCGTTGTTGTTGTTGTTGTTGTTTTTTTCCCATCCCAACAATACACAAACCGAACGTAGGCAATATCTATAGAAGCCGACCGTCTCGGGGGTCGCGGTTAAGAAAGAGAAGAGAAGAAAAAAAAAGAAGAAGCTTATCGTCTATTTTTAGTCTCCTTTTTCCCTCATTGTTGCCTGATCCGCATTGCTTACGTCAGGCGTTTGGGCCATAAAGTACGTGTGCTTCATCCTGGCGGAGCGTCCACCGGAGACAAGTCTCACCCACACGTTAGTGATCAATGGGTCATATACCACAGCCTCCCCCGGCGCCTCGCCTGCCTCCACGCCCTCCGCCTTTTACGCCGTCGCCATCTCAAACACACGAGACACACAACAGTGTCACCCCCCCCACCCCTCCCCTCCTCCCTCTCTCTCTCTCTCTCTCTCTCTCTCTCTCTCTCTCTCTCCTATGTGACAGGGACAGAGCTCCGTATTAGCGTAATGCGCTAACAGTTTATTTGTCATCACTCATCTCGACTTATCACCAGCTCACGACACCCACCGGTACATGGCGAACAGCAAAAAGAAAAAAGAAAGGAAGAAACCTCATAAAGATAAAAATCACATTTCACTAGAGGGTACTTGTGTGACAGTGATATATGCTGTGAGCATTCTGGCACCTCATTGAGATGGGAGTGAGCTCTGGGTGGCTAAATCAATTTGTGCAAAGGCCGTCGGTGCGAGTATTGGTTTCGTGATATGATCTTTGTTGTCCATTTTTTTTTTTTTTTTTTTTTTTTAGAGGTCAGTGCAGATGCAGTGACAAGGGCAAAATAACCTGACCGCTACCTTCTCTCTCTCTCTCACTCTCTCTCCCCCCCTCCCCCCTTCCTCCCCTCTCTCTCTCTCCCCCTCCCTCTCTCTCTCTCTCTCTCTCTCTCTCTCTGTTTCCAAGCTGGTAAACCAATCTCCCCACCAGGGAATTGTGGGAGAGGAAAGCTTTGGTCAAAAGAGTATATGTTTTGTCAAGAGTTGAAGACAGAATGGTAGACTTCCATGATAGTAGACTTCATTCACCCCCCCTTCCTTTGACGGAGAGTCTGAGGTCAGAGACCAGACCGGCCCTAACATTAATCGCTGTAATGACTTGTAGGTAATGAATGTAGGTGTGCCAGAACCCATATAGATATAGCCGGGGGCGGACGGAGGGGGTTCGGGGGGTGGGGGTGGAGGTGATGGGAGAGGATAAAGAAACATGACACCCTAGTTCCAGATGTGAGAGAGATCTGGACAGAAAGACGATATTGGAGGTAGATGTCGTCATGTCAGACGATCCCTTCCCCGGTTCATCCGGCATCCAGCATCTTTTTCTTTTTTTACATTTCTTTTTTTCATCATTCGCCCTTTAAGTGAATAAGTGATTAAGAATGGGGAAGAAATTGACCCACACATTTGGTAGGATTCCCCCTCAGCTGAATCGTTGATAAATGAGAGGCTGTGGTCACTGACTGGGTTTCTAAGGAGACTAGAAGAACGGATTGAATGGCGGCCAGGCATTGAATTGGAGGTTTGAATTGGAGGTTTGAATTGGAGGATTAAATTGAGGATTGAAATAGAGGATTGAATTGAGGGTTGAGAATCGAGGGTTGACGATTCAGGCTCTCAAGCCGGTGCGTGGATAGAAGAGATAAGAACAGCTAAAGTGTAGCATTCAGAGCAGTGTATTATTAAACATGCCGGGGAAAAAGAAAAGTGTAGCTCGCTATATTTGGTTTCAAGTTTCTTAAAAAGATTCCTGAGAAGATTTTCACCATGCCAACCAATTAACCCTGCACGGCTGTACAACACTGCCTTGTTGGTGGCAACACTGTAGGTGGGTGGAGCCAACAGGCTCCCACATTCTAACACATCCCCTCGCTCTCCCACTGCCTTTAATTTTGCTATATTGCCTGCAGCAGAGCATCATGGGAAATAGGACAGAGGCACATTTTTAATTAAGTACAGTTTTAGCTTCACTGGATTTCTAAAAGCACAATGAGAGAGAAGAGACGAGAGAGAGGCAGGCACACGCACGCACACACACAAACACACACGCGCACACACACACACACACACACACACACACACACACACACACACACTGAGAGACACACACACATGCGCGCACACACACACACACACACACACACACACACACACACACACACACACACACACAAGACCTTTCTTCTTTCTGGATTGGCTGTCTCATTAATCACAGCAGAACCATGTCTGATACCTCAGTACAGGGGAGAAAACCATGCTGGAAGTGGAGAGAGGAATATTTGAACATCTCAGCGCTGATGTGTGCAAAGTGGAGTGTGTATCTGCAGGGGAGGCTTTGAAATTTCATCCACTCCAGCCCTTTTAACTCGGTGGAGGGGATGTGTGTCTCGCTCCAGTTGGCCAGTGGCTGTTAGGGGGCTCCACGCTCACACTCCCCTCCCCCCCCCCCCATCTCCTCCTCCTCCTCCTCTCCCCTGCCCCCCACGCCCCTTCTCTGCCCCCCTCCCCCACCTCCCCCTCCCCCTTCCCTGCCCCCCCCCCCCCCCCCCCCCACCACCACTCCACAGACCTGCTTTGTGTCAGATAGTTTAATGTGAAATTGCTTTTCTTTCAAATTTCCCCCTGGAAACGTGGGTCGTGGCGAAAAATGTTACATTTCATAATGGCATGTTATTGTTGTCCTTTCATATGAGTCCTTGGCTTAGAAGTGGAGGATTCCAGCACAGCGCTAAGGTTACAGACAGCTATTCTGACCCCCCTCCCGCCCCCCTCCCGCCCCCCACCGCCAACCCCCCCCTGCTTCTCCTGCCTGCCTCTGCTGTCTCTGATTCCATGCTAAGGCTTTCTACTCGTGCCCATGGTAACCCCCGCTGAACATTATTCTTTTCTTTTTTTTTATTATCAACACCTCCGCTCTATGATTACTCCGTGCATTAGCAGGGCTTAAATTTAATTTGTCGGCCAGGCCTCACAGCAGAGCCACAGGCCCGGCCTATCAGAGACACTTTGTAAAAAGGGCCTGGAAGTGCCTCCAGGGTGATCCTATCACTCACACACTCTGTCAGCAGACACACTCGGTTAGTCAGCACCGAGTCCGAAATGTGCCCCCGTCCATGCCAGAAAACGCCCAGCGCCGGGCGTTCCGCTGGGGCGGTGCTGTGGGCAGCCTTGCCTCCCGACCTGTCAATCAAACATCCAGTGAGGCCCGGCGACCTTTGGTCCCCCCCTTTGAAAAAATACAGACGCTCTTCAACAGGTGATCCAACAAACAGCCTCCTTTACCCACGTGGCTTCCTTCAAGGCCACAGACGCAGCCACATAAATATAGCACAATACACTCCCCTAGAACAACCATAGACTCACAATAGACTACGCCATGTTATCGCCGCTGTTCATCAGCCAAGTAACAGTGAACATACAGGCGGGCTTTAGCCGTGATCTATGGCTTCAAACACCGGAATGGAAAGTCACTGTTTTGTGGCAGATCTGTCTTTAAAAGAAGCATTGTTGTCTGACCATGCAGCAGAGTGATGGAGGAGGAGGAGGATGTGAGGGTTTTGTTGAAAGCCTCTGGTATGGTATGTACAGACGAAAGAGCTTTTCTTCCCACAACAGGCAACAGGAGATACTGCTGCGATTTACCATTTATCTCTCTCCGTTTGGAAATGTGTCTGTATGTTTTTGTTTTTTTTTGCATTGCATTGTTCATCCCCCACAAAACACTGACAAAAGAGGTAAAGAGGTAAGAAGCCACTCAAGGTTCTGCTTTTATCGCTGAACATTCGCTCAAGGCGGTCAATTTGAGGTGAGATTTGTGCCGTGGGAAGTTGTTCCAGTCGTGGCTCCGGTAGTTACAGAGAAGGAAACCCCAAAAGAAGTGGTATGCTTCCTGCTGTTTTAATTGGGAACCATTCATCCATCTGTTTTTTTTTCTTTTTTTGTATGTTATGAATGGAACACACACACACACATACGTATACACACACACACAGTGTTTGACATTTTTTCATACTGAGCATATTGGTTAGTTATTAGTGAATAACAATGCGTACTGTGTCAGGGCCAGATAATAGCTCAACTATTCAGCACTTGTGGACAGTAGTGGGCAGTGACTGTCTCCACTTGACTATAATGACTGTGAAACAGTCTAAAGAGTATAATGAGGTGCACTACTGGGTTTCCTTCTCTGTTCCCAGAACAGTTGATAATCCCCCTTGTCAAACCAGACGCTGGTGTTTTTTTTTTGTACCTGAAACGATTCCATTGGTCCATCCGTTCCTATGCGATAAATGACACCCAGAGGACGAAACTGAGGGACACGTCCCTGGTGACGCCTGTGAAATATAGACTGATAATGCTCCTGCCACTTCCTTAACGCCGCCCCCCCCCCCTACCCCTCTCCCTGTCAGACCGCCCCCCCCCCACACCCCTCTCCCTGACAGACCGCCCCCCCACCACCCCTCTCCCTGACAGGCCCCGGCCTCCTGCATGGATCATGATGAGAGGACCTCAGCTCCATCAATTAGGTGCACCTTAGAGTTTTTTTTTTTTTTTTTTGGCAACTTCTGTGAGGTTGAGAGATGAGAAGGAACAAAAGACGAGATGAAGGCTTTTTTTCTAGACTCGGACTGGAGCGGTGGGGGTGGGGGGGTGGGGGGGGCGTTGAACAACGTTTTCCCCCTTTGAGTGCAAATAGCAGCACACACACACACACACGGAACGTCAGCGCTTTCTGTCGTCCGATAACAAGCAGCCCTTCTTTATTTCGGGTTCTTTTTCTGTTTACGGTGAGTTTATGCTGCGGTGGCTGTCCCGAAGGCGGTGTTACAGGAGCAAGTCTACATACTGTATCAGCTACTCTACTCCCCCCCTCCTCCCTCCCTCCCCCCAACCCCTCCACCCCCTTAAAATACAGATAGGAACAACTCATTGTCTGAGAAACGGTTCACTCTCAACAACTTTAATTGTTCGGCTTTAGACTTGAACAATTATACCTGTACCTGAACCATCTGTTCATTATATCTCACCTCACATTTCTGCTGCTCTGTTAATTGCTCACTCTGATGACATTCCCAGATAATTCTCGTCGTGCTATGCTTATTAGTTTCTTTTCTGCAGCATAATAGAAAGTTACACTAGGCAGGTTTTTTGTGTAATAGAATGTTCCGGGTCGCAGACTGGCGGTTGCCCTCCTCGACTCCAGATGGAGGACAGAATCATGGCACCGATGATGCCCCTCTGGCAGGTCATGTTAACCCAATTCCTGCCACGGTTGCTATAGGTCACCCACCCCGTCCCGCCCTGCATCTGACCTCCCCCCCGACCCGCCCGCCCCCCCTCCCCCTCCATGCACATACAGAGCATGTTTCGTTAATTCATAGCCGATGTTCCACAGACCTCCACACTCGTACGCCTGTCTGTGTGGTACACTGGATGCAGATGTTCGACGCTAATGAATTTCAAGAAGCTGCCCCCTCAATAACCACATGCAGAGAGCGCCCCGCCTCTCAAACCTACTCAAAGTGTTTCCAGCCCATCTAACATGCTCTGAGTGTTCGCGGCTTAATTGCTTCCATTCCCCTAAAAGTGCTGCTTGAAATTGCAATGTTGTTTGTTGTTTTTGTTTTTTTTTCTCCTTTGGGGGGGGGGGGGGGGGGCGGATATTATTATTTTATCTGTCCTCTGTTGGTTTCGGTTAAGCGATCCTTCATTCGTTGGCGTTCAGGCAGAGAGTTAGCTCTGAGGCGGCCGTCGGACCTCTTGGTTGCGGCTGCGTAGCCGTCCTCGAGGCCGGGCTGTGCCCTGACAGCTGGCCTCAGAGTTAGTGAATGGGTCGCTGTGACAGAACCGGCGGCTCAGTAACAGGCCCTGAAGCCCTGCCTGTCTGCCTGCCTGCCTGCCTGCCTGCCTGCCTGCCTGCCCGCCCGCCTGCCTGCCTGCCTTGTGTGATAGCAAGGGAGGGAGGCCAGAGCCAGTCACAATCCATTACTTTTACCTGGGCAAGAGGTTGGGAAAGAGAGAGAGAGAGAGACAGAGAGACAGAGAGAAAGAGAACGAGAGAAAGAGAGAGATTGAGTTTAAAGGCTAGGGCACCTTTCAGTCGCCTATTCTGCATGCTAATTTAGCTAGCGCCAGGAGAGGCTGAGACTTGGCCCCCCCTAAACCCATCCCTCCGCTCTGTATTACTATGGGCAAGTTATAGCCTCAGCATACAGACCTTAAAAAGACCTTAAAACTACCCTGACATCGCATTACTGTAGGCAGGCTACTACAAGGCAAGCGTGTTCTGATACCGCTGATCTCAGAACCTATGTGACATACCGTAGAGACGTGCTGTGTTTCGCTTAGTAGCGCACGTAGCACCATATCCGTCGGAAGACTTGGGCGTTATCATTCGAGACACTCGTCATAAGCGTCGCGTCGTGACGCCCCCCGCCTCAGGTGATGCCGCTTAACGCGGTCGACGTGTGTTCAGCGTTTATTTGAAACTGTGCGGACACAGTCTTCGGATGAAGCTATTGTTTGATGGTTGAGAGACCCTGTCACCGTAGTCGCAGTCGCCTACTCCTCTCGGGTTGTTCAAACGGCGCCACATTACTCTCTCATCGGGTTCCTGTCCGTCGGATTGTCACATCCCCCCTTCAATGGTCAGATTACCCTCCAAATAGCACTTTTTCAATCAGTTTTTTTTTTCCTTTTTCTTTCTTTTCTCTTCAATACCTTCACATTTGTCATGCAGGGCAGGTAGACCGCAAAACTCAATGAGCATTTGTGCCCGAACCATGAAGCAGTCGCAGCCGATGGGGGTGGGGGATGGGGGGGGTGATTTTGAAACACTGCTGAAAGCTATCACTATCCAAGTGGAAAATACACATGACAACTGGTTTACAGGTTCCAAATGAGAAACCACCATGAACGGGTTGGTGACGGGTGGTGGGGGGGGGGGGGGGGATGGGGGGTGTTTGGGTGGGGGGGGGCACACTGACATTGATACATTTCACCAATCGTCCGGTGCGGAGATCTGTCTAATCTGGGGCTGGGCCTCACAGTGGGGTGGGACCCCATCACTCTCTCGTTATTTGACAACAAAACATCCAACAGTGTGCCGTTCACTGGGTTCAGCCAGCGACAATACACTCCCCGCATACACAAGTCCCCTCGGAGGAGAGAGCTCGTAAAGTGAGCAGTGTAACCAAACATTAAAAGGACCAGACCCGTTAAAATACAGCCACAACCGCTCCCCCCACTTTAGCCATGGAGTGGTTGAATGGCGAACTAAATAAAACGCTCTGTCAATAGCCCTTTAATTTTGAATAGAGAACAAATAAAATTCAATAGCCTGTAATGGCCTTCATTCTCCTCCAGACTCTTGAAATTGATTCGATGGCTTAATTTGACTCTGGCAGGTGGGATACCATTGGCAACATATACGCCTGCATGCAATTTAGCCCCAAACAGCACAATAAACAGAATTTGCAGTCATGTTGACAATAAAACTGTTTTCCATGGCCATGCAGCCATGGCCATATGCATGTATCAGAGCCACATGGGGTTGTTGTTGGCAGTTACAAAGCCCACGTTTACACCCAGAAATGTTATTTTGATTTCACTGACACCGAGATAATGTTTCATAACACACACTCAGCCATAAATTAGCCCATCTGTCTGTTTGAGCTCCTCTGTGTTGATAAAGTCTGCCTGTGTGTGCAGGGTGTCTCTCTCGCCCTTCTGTCAGCTTGACCACAGTGACTCTCTCTCTCTCCACCAGGATTTACTGATGGCTGTCAGTTCAATGAGCTTGTCCTCCCCAGATTGTATTTGAGGCAGATTTCCGCCCCCCACCCACGCAAGCACACACAAATGTACACACCCACACACACACACACACACACACACACACACACACACACACACACACACACACACACACATCACACAAAACACACACACACACACACACACATCACACAAAACACACACACACACACACAGAAACTCACATACCCACACACATACACACACACACACACACACACACACACAAACACAAACAAACATAAACCAGTTTGGCTGCATTTCACCACATGATATTCCAAATGAATCATCGAGAGCTGTGTGAAGCTGAGTGGATCTTCGATATGTCGCTCACTCCCATCAGCTTATTCATATTGATGGCTATACAATGGCTGCAGCTGATACCGGTCCACATCAGCAGCTCTAATGGAACCAGTCCCACTGGCTGACTCCTGCATATTATAGGAACAAAATCCATCATTTTCTTTCCCATAGAGTTTGTTCTATTATGCCAACAGAGGCTACAAAATGATAACTTAATGGCTAGTCTCATTTAACATGATATTTGATATAGATATTTTTGTTTGCCTCGCGGTCGTGGAACCCAGCGTTCTAGAGAAAGTGCCTTTAAAGTAGAACTGTTTTCCCCCCCAAAATGTATTGATTTCTCTATATTGCAAAACACTTCATGTTTCACTTAGGCGGGGTATTGACTGACACAGTACAACATAAAGTACTGGTGGAAAATAGCACTGGAAAACAATGTGTTTATCACCCAATATCAGCCAAATACTGTATGCCTACAATCATAATAACGCTGGCTGCTACTGTATTTTTTAGCTCTTTTTTTTTTTTTTACCCCCCCCCCCCCAATGCGTTGAGCTCCCATAGGCTCCCAGTACAGAACATGAATACTTGTTCAGCAGACACCCTCTCATCAGGTCTGTTTTGCTGCCTCCCCTTCCTCTCAGTCTCTTTCTTCTCATCAAAGTGGAGAGGATAAGTCTTTGCACAGGAAGACTCCTCGCGAGTGGGACTCTTAAGTCTCACCTAGGGGAGCGGGTTTTGATCGTCGTCTGCATTTTTAAATGAGAATTTCAATGTGGAGAAGGGGTTTGAGGGAGTTAAATTCTGAATAGAGAATCAAAGCCTTGTCTGGCTCATTTCATGCTAATGATTTTTTGTCTCCTCTCCGCTGTCAAAACAGAAGCATTTCTCGCATTGTGTTTGATGTTGTTCGTCTTGTTGTTTCTCCCGTGCCTTCTCCTTACACGTCTTTTATAAACAAGTGCGGGGAAATGATGATGCCTCGATAGAAAACCCCTGTCATTTACATGACTGATTACAGTGCAATTTCACAGTTATTTGCATGGATCACCTTAACATCCCTACAGAACTAATGGATTGCTGGAGCTCGCTTGGCTCTGGCCATGTAAATGAGAGAGAGAGTGAGAGAGAGAGAGAGAGAGAGAGAGAGAGAGAGAGAGAGAGAGAGAGAGAGAGAGAGAGAGAGAGAGAGAGAGAGAGAGAGAGAGAGAGAGAGAGAGAGATACTGATGGTGTGCTTTATTAAGCTCAGGAGAATCATCTCAATGAGGCACATTCATAGCTGAGCGTCTCTCTGCTGGGCTGAAATATTCTATTTGCATACAAGGTTATGCAGCTAGCGTTTCCGTTGTTACGGTGATGGGCAAATTTTTTTTTTTTAGAGATGTCCTCATTTCAGAATATGCAATATTTTGGTGATAGATAAAGCCAGATGTTTTTGGGGTAGAGAGAGAGAGAGAGAGAGAGAGAGAGAGAGAGAGAGAGAGAGAGAGAGAGAGAGAGTGTGTATGTGTGTGTGTGTGTGTGTGTGTGTGTGTGTGTGTGTGTGTGTGTGTGTGTGTGTGTGTGTTTGTGTGTTCATACAGTTCCTTGATTTACTGTGTAAAAAATATCTTGAATATCTTCAAGAGTTACAAAGTCTGGCAACTTCTAAAGATATATACTCATATTTCATAGATGCTGTTTATAGTTTTATCTAAGAATTCCACAAGCGTTTTAATTAGAGACCGGGGAGTTTTTTTCTCTTCTTTAATTAGATTAGTAACTTTTACAAGATTGCCTCGTCGGGTTTGTTGATTGCTGGTTTATAATGTGTACAGTGATGAGCCTCTGTATCAAATCAATCCGACGCCATTTTTACAGCTTCAAGTAATTGTGTTATCGTGATGTTATGGAGATAAACAATATACTCTCATTTTGTCCTTAATCATTGGAAATATATTATCTTCAAGGTGACAGGCTGGTATTTATATCAAGTGAAAATGCAGGTCGTTTTTCTAATACGGTAGCTAAATCAACAAAACTGAGAGAAAAAATGCAAACCTTTGCCTATCACCTTTATTTCATAAAAGTTGTACATGTTTCCTGATGGTTGCTTATAGGGCCATTTTATTGGAGTAATCAACACTTGGCCACACCCACTATCTCTGACTCAATCTATTAAATTGTTGGGGAAAACTTTTCCAATCTCATCTAACATTCTGTTCTTTTGAACCACTAGTAATTAATTTCCACTTGTTGTTATTACTTATTCCAGTTAAAAAGAATGATGGCCAACTCCATGCAAATAGTGATTAATTGTGGCTTGGGTATAGTCCATTTGTTCTCATAGACCTTTTACAAGGCAGCTCCCAGGGTAATTAATTTCTCTCACTCCTGTTTAGGGAGATACGTTGCTTCTCCTGTTTTTCATCCTCCTTTGTTTATTATTGTCTTCCCTTAGCTTTCATCGTAAGCTGCGCGCTAATGCACTGCATGGCTAGGAACGAGGCCGAAATATATTAGTGCTCACCACCAGATTATGTTCTATAAATGGATTTGTGACTATTTGCACAACGGCAGCGCAGCAGCAGCAACATTAGCTGAAGATATGACTTTAATATGCCAGAGCAGCGGCATGTCGTCAGAATGCCTGTGTGCTCAACAGCAAAACAGCACACTGACTGGCACTACTACACAGTGAATGACTGCAAGTCAAGGGGGAGCATATTGCATTCTTGAAAATATACTGTAGCTACTAAAACAAGTTCAACCTTAGGCCATCTTGACATGTATTTACAGTTATGGTGCATACATACAGTAGCTGTATCATACACTACACTTCTGGCACCTTGCCCTCCATTTTTTTTTCTTCTCTGTAAACATTCCTTAGGTTTCTCTCCCCCCACTCTCTCTCTCTCTCTTTCTCTCTCTACTGTGGTGTGAGTCTCAGCCTGGGGCCTGTGATCAGATTTAGTGCTGTATTCTCCCAGAGATGAGTGACAGATGGTCTCCATTAGTGTATATTCCATGCATCTGTTGCAAGGCGCTAATTTATCTCATTAGGAGGACGTGTGGAGGGGGAGGAGGAGTGTGTAGGAGCGACGTGGCGTTTCATTATGTGTGTAAAACAGAGGGAATGGACAGAACGGGTGGTGTGTGTGTGTGTGTGTGTGTGTGTGTGCGTGCGTGTTTGCATGTGTGTGTGTGTTTGCATGTGTGTGCGTGTGTGTGTGTTGCGTTTGTGCGTATGTGTGTGTTTGTGTGGGGGGGAGGGGGTGGGTGGGTGTGTGTGTCTGTGTGTGTGCATGTGTGAGTGAGAGGAAGGAGGAGAGAGTGGGCGGTGGTGAGCAGCAGATTGGGCCCACTGTGCTCCCCGTACCCGGGGTCACAAACACTCGCCTTCTTCACAAGATTCCTTGTGTGTGTGTGTGTGTGTGTGTGTGTGTGTGTGTATGCTCTGCCTCAACTCCCCACGGGTCACGTTTCAGAGCATGGCAGGCGGGCACAGACACATATGCCCACCAGGGGAGGCTAGTGGACGTAGAAATAGGAGGACAGGCTCATTGTTATGCATGGGATGGAATGAGGAATGGTACCAAACACGTGTGTTTGATACAGTACTATCCCACATTCCATCCCAGACATTCGAATGCACCCGTACCCTCACACAAGTAAACACACGCACACACACACACACACACACACACACACACACACACCTACATCAAGTGTGAACACACGCTTCATGCACAAGTGTGCCTAATTAGTATTCCATAACACTGCTCCTGTTTTCAACCATTGAGCAGGGTGCCAAGATTCTGTAGAATCCTTTTTTATTATTAGTTATTGCATTGACTATTTATAACACGGTTTCTATCCTTTTTTAATTGTGTTTGCCAAAAGCGACAGTATACTGTATGACATTTTTTAAATGCACTGTGCGAAAGAAAAAACCTGTTAATGGCGGAATATAATCTTGCCTTGCTCTTGGTCTTAATATAACACTATATTGTATATGTTTGACTTTATATAATAACATCTAGTACAGTAGCTCATTTAAATTCCCATTCAAGACGGTAACCAAAGTGGATTAGAGAGGCCTGTTTTTCCGAACACAATCTTCATAACACCAGCCAAAAGATTGTTTCAGCACATATTCATGAATAAAGAATGAGTTTTAAGGAGATTTAGAACCGCGGCTCTTATTGACCTGCCTATATGGTTTTGCTGGGCTATCTCGGAGCCCAGGGGAGGGATTTAGCCTGCCTATGAAAATCTAATATTTCTCCACATAAAAGTCAAATAAAAGCCACCTGGCGACCTCTGTGTGTCTGCGGTGGTGAGATGATACAGTGGTGACCTATAGACGTCCACGGCAGCCCCGAGTTAAACACTCTGGATATGTCTCTGAGTAGGTGCTCTCACAGGCCGGGTGGCGGGGCGGGCAGGAGAGGTGACACGTTTTCATAAGCGGGAGAGACTTTAGGCTGTGGGTTTGTGTGTGTCGGACTGTATGTGCGAGTGTGTGTGTGTGTGTGTGTGTGACTTAAGGGTGTGGGTTTATGTGTGTCGGACTGTATGCGAGGTGTGTGAGTGTGAGTGTGAGTGTGAGTGTGTGTGTGTGTGTGTGTGTGTGTATGTGTGACTTAAGGGTGTGGGTGTATGTGTGTCGGACTGTATATTCAAGGTGTGAGTGCGAGAGAGAGAGAGAGAGAGAGAGAGAGAGAGAGAGAGAGAGAGAGAGAGAGAGAGAGAGAGAGAGAGAGACAGTGATAGTGCATAGTGTGTTTGTGCCTGTGTGTGATTCTATCGAGCCACTACTGTATATACTGTACCCTTTCATTATGATTACTCTCATGCAATTCAAGTGTTGACACATACACACACACACACACACACGCACACACACACACACACACAGTCACACACACACACACACACACCTATCCCCAACCCCACCGCATGACCATGACAGCCTCCCTCTCCTACTGTATATCCACAGGTGCCTGTGGTGGATGAGAGTGGTGGATGATGCAGTGGAGAAGGCACTGTGTGTGTATGTGTGTGTGTGTGTGTGTGTGTGTGTGTGTTGAACGTGTCAGTGTTGGATTGTGTTTGTTAGACAGGTCACGCGGAGGTCTGCCTTCACGAGGGTGATAGATGCTGGGAGATACTGTATGCACATCACTACAGCCTAAGTGGGGATTCTTGTTATGCAATGATCAAATTAGCCCTTCCCTTGCATGAGAATGTTCATTTAAATGTCAACACTCATATCGACAGACTATATGAAATATGGAGAATTTTTCCCGGGGAATCATTAGGGTGTCAGATGCAATTTTCTCCATTTTATGATGAATGGCATGAGCCAGTATCGGGCAGATTCCGAGGGGTCGGCTCATACACGTCAAGTCAATATTCAAAAAGGGAAATAGACAATATTCTAATCAGAGTGGGAAGCTAAGAATAACTTTGATTTGTGGCGGGGCCATCTCTGGGCCAACGTTCTGTACACATGCGCCCAAACGGTGCCTCGGGCCAACGTACAGCTCTATACTGTAGTTGCTGGCAACTTCTCTGATATATATACATACAGTATACATCTCATATGTTGAATAATTCACTGAATCGACTCGATTCACACTTTGACCCTGAACAGAACGACCGATGCGTCGAGCCCTAGCTCTCATTATCATTGTGCGCCGTGATTCGAATCGCATTATGTTTCTGTTTGGTTTTGATGGCTTTGACGCTGGAAGCTGTGTGTAAATATCCCAGCTCTGGCTTGTTCTTTTGGGGGGGGGGGGGGGGGGGTTCCACCACACCACGTACACTGTGAGCAGTACTCAAGTTGTAAAAGAAAATCAGGGGGGATGGTTGATTTTAACATATGGGGACAATTTTTGCATCCTCACAGCGTCAGTGACTTCAGTGTCAGTGACTTGGTAAAAATGTCATTGCATGTGTGCGTTCCCCTCTCGCCCACAGTATTTGACTCAATATGCGCAAAACTAAATGTTGAAATAGCAGTAATACCATGTTCACTGATAAAATGACATAAGGGATGGAAAGGGGGGATGGCAGTTTTAGAAGGGGGATGATTTTGACCGTTTTTATTTCAGGGGGGATGCCATCCCCCCTCACCCCCCCTCACCCCCCCTCAACTGGAGTGCTGGCTGTGAGACTCAGACCGCCAGACTCCTGGTCCTCGCCTGGCCTGCCCTCGGCTTCCTCCCTCGGTGTCTCGCACCTAATTGAAGACAATTAACACAAAGGTTGTTTTACATGACAGCACATCCCAGACTTCAATTATGCCATTGTTTCTGTTTTCTCAATGGCTGTGTGTGAATGAAGCTCTGATTGGAATTGTGTTTCCTTAGGCATGCGCTGCACGCCAAGCTGTCACAACGACCCCGTCTGAAAGCCTCGAAATAGACGGGCACACCGGCAAGGGCTATTGGCGTCAAATGAACGCCGTGTGCCTTTCCGCATATGTGTCTGATGTTTCCGGCAGGGGTAAGGGAAACAATAGCCTTTCCATGTCCCTCGGCTAATCAATCGTGTTTGTATTAAGAATGGAGTGTGTCCCTTGTCATTTTGCTCGAGCTTCAGTATAGTTTATAGAGTTAACACGAGAAGCCCAGGCCATCATTATTAACCGATGTAACCAATGAGTGTCGTCGTCTATATTTGCAAAACTATAATCCACTGGTTGTCAGGAATTAAGAATCATTAGAATACCACATTTTGTATTTTTAAAGACCTTACATATTGACGGACATAATTAGTGTCGCATAGCCTACTGTAAAAAAGGAAAAAAGAAACGAAAAAGAAAGAACAACATGATGAGAATTAAAACAGAGCACAAATCTGAAGCAATAATGACATGTCATTAAATATAATTATACGTATTTGCCAGAATTGTCATTTGCTAAAGTAAAAAAGTAAAACAAAAGTGAAAACAGACACAAAATCACTCCTTCTTTCAGTGGCTATGCACCTTTATGCAAATACGTCAGTGAAGTCCACAGACAAATCCGTCGGCTCTTATGTTCCACCATGCAAACCACATTCAACAGATACTGAAGTTGTCTCCTAGGTTACAACAAGCTGTCCAGTTACACACACACAAGCGTTCCACATGTCTGTAATCAGAGCAAAAGTATCCGCAAAAGTATCCGTCTCCCTGTGGATATCATGCCCTTATCATCAATCAGACACACGTAGCCTATATACACACACAGGTGGAGCGAAATAATTATTTATATATTATTATTATATTCTAATAGACTAAGAGAAAAACTATGGCTTGAGTAAAAACAAAGGTAATAAACCTACCTGCGGGGGTGATGAAGGGTATAGTACCTGTCTGTTCTTCGCAGGCTGGGTGTGTGGCTCTGCGCCTGCTTCTATTCGCATTGTAATCGCTTTGATCATGCTGATAACTGTTATTGTCTGTCTGACTACGTCGCTGATATCGCCATTACGGAAATGAAATAGGGAAGCCATTCCGAATTGGAAGGTCAGTTTCCCGTTCGCCGTGATGACGGTCAAAGCGAGGAGCTGGCTGAGCTCAGAGCAGGTGTTAATTGGGCCACTCAGGAATTTAGGACAAGTCACGGTAGGGGAGGAGGGCACGGGTTTCACCACGGCAGAGTTCTTTTAGGAGAGTGTTACATAGTCGCGCCGGTCGGACGTCCGTGTGGTACGACTAGTGTTAAACAGGTGATCTAGTGTTAAACAGGTGATCTAGTGTTAAACAGGTAATCAGTCATGTTCGAAACCTGTGGACGGCTCTACTTCACTGGCTTTCGTTTCCTGCGCACATCATCACCTTTTTCCTCTCAGCTCATTTGTTAACATCGAGTCCAACTAGGCCCGGTGTCCTGCCAACTGGAGCGACCTCCACGCTACCCCACGCTACCCCAGCCCTGAGCCAGTCTCCTGTGGTGGCGGGAAGGGAAGCCATCTTCTAAGGCCAAGGCTACGTCTCTATGACAGATCCTACTACTCTGTCACTCAGCGGGCTCACGCTCCACTCTGCCATGAGCTGGTAGTCACGCGGCGGCCATGCACGTGTGTGTGTGTGTGTGTGCGTGTGCGCGTGTGTGTGTGTGTGTGCGTGTACGTGTGCGTGTGCGTGCGTGTGCGTGTGTGCGCTCACCATGTGAAATAATTCCTGTTTGTGTGTGTGTGTGTTTTTTCACAGTAGGCTACATCATCAACATCACAGTTTGTGCTTTTTATATCAGCGAGCTATATTCTATCAACCGTTTGATCCAGTTGTATCTGTTTTGTTATTGCGAATTCCACCCTTTTGTTCTAGTGTGTGTGTGTGTGTGTGTGTGTGTGTGTGTGTGTGTGTTCTCTGCTGGTCCCAGAGTTGAGTGGGTTGGTTAGCAGGGGCAGGATGGTGCTGGAGGGGCTGGGTGTGGGCTGGCTGGCAGGCTGGACTGATCCCTGGCTCCTCTCTCCCACTAGATCTGGGAGGCTGTGGGCCTTGGCTCACACCACCGGAAGTACCAGCGGGAAGGGCTCGTGGCAGTAGGTTCATACAGTATTACCTAGCTCAGTGTGTGTGTGTGTGTGTGTGTGTGTGTGTGTGTGTGCGTGTGTGTGTGTGTTATAAATCCAAAAAACAATGGGCATGTGCAACTTTGTTTACGTTACATGAACATTATGTTGTTTTGTTGACGTGACGTACAGTAAGAGTGTACGTGTGTGTGTGTGTGTGTGTGTGTGTATGTGAACGTGTGTGTGTGCGCCCGGGTGCGTGGGCGCGTCGGTGTTTACGGCTACGGAGGAGGAGCAGGCAGCCCGTGTCTTTGGGTTCATCCTCCTCCCAGCGTGTGTTGTTGCGCTCGGCGCCGCGGCGCTGCGTCTGGCATCACCTGAGGCCAAGGAATGTCCTCTCCTACCCAGCATGCCTCACCTCACCCTCCCACGCCCCCCGACAGGGGCAGCAGGC